>NW_013672803.1:27034-28849 GCF_000517525.1 Limulus polyphemus
AAGAACTCAGCTCGGCCCTCTTCCAGTTTAACCCAAGAGATCAGCTCGACCCTCTTCCAGTTTAACCCAAGAGATCAGCTCGACTCTCTCCCAGTTTAACCCAAGAGATCAGCTCGACTCTCTCCAGTTTAACCCAAGAGATCAGCTCGACCCATTCTCAGACTTACCCAAAAGCTCAGTTTGGCCTAATCCCAACCTAAGCTAAGAGCTCAGCTCGACCCTCTACCTATCTTAGTGATATATTCAGCATAACCTTCAGAAAAGAAATGACACTGCCAAATAGTAATATCATTTGTAAACATGCATTCTGTTTTGGCATAACATTTCAGGCATGACGACCTTCCTAAGAAACAGAAGAACTTCGAAACCCAGAATGAACTAACTTGAAATTCAACAATATCACAATCATTAGAATACAGATTTGGAGAAAAGGTGGAAAAACAGGTTATAACAATTGGGGACGGAAATAAATTAAAACGACTACAATGTAAACGTTTAATTACAAGTAAATATTTTAAATTACACTTTATAGAAAATATCTAAAACTAAAAATATGTGATAAATAACTTTGATTGTAATAGAATCAATTCGACGATAGGATATACCATGGCGACAGGACATAAACAGCTAGTTGTGAACACGATTTGAAAACTATTTTTATTCTTCTGAGTATGTTGCACCTTTTGTGAATAAGAAGACATTACCTCATGTTATGCCCCCCTCCGGTTGCCGAGATTTCGATAACCGTGATTAGCACAGCCCAGAAAGCCCATTGTGTGACTTTGTGGTTATTAACAAGCAAACACAAATCTCTTTAACATAAGTTTAACATAACAGCAAATGTACAACGTTTCGACAAGGTTTTGTCATCATCAGGTCTCAAAGTGGGTTACTCGTCATCTAATTTAAACACAAATGCCGTTGTACCTACATTTCGATGTTTCCATTTCACATCTTTATTAAGGGGGTCACAAATCACTTAAATATTTTAACAATTAGATTTACGACAATTGTCATCTGCCTATAACAACTCCTATTAACTTAGATCTACCAGTTAATAAGCATTGACAGTTAGGCTATCACAAACTTAGATCTACCCTGTAACAACAATTGACAGTTAGACTAACATTAACTTAGATCTATCCCATAACAACAATTGACATTTAAACTCCCATTAACTTAGATCTATCCCATAACAACAATTGACATTTAAACTCCCATTAACTTAGATCTACCAGTTAATAAGCATTGACAGTTAGGCTATCACAAACTTAGAACTACCCTGTAACAACAATTGACAGTTAGACTAACATTAACTTAGATCTATCCCATAACAACAATTGACATTTAAACTCCCATTAACTTAGATCTACCAGTTAATAATCATTGACAGTTAGGCTACCACAAACTTAGATCTACCCTGTAACAACAATTGACAGTCAAACTCCCATTAACTTAGATCTACCAGTTAAAAATCATTGACAGTTAGGCTACCACAAACTTAGATCTACCCTGTAACAACAATTGACAGTTAGACTAACATTAACTTAGATCTACCAGTTAATAAGCATAACATATCATAGATCTACCTTATAACAACAGTTGACAGTTAAACCCCCATTAACATAGATCTACCATGTAACAACAGTTGACAGCCAGACCGACGTCGACATAGATCTACCATGTAACAACAGGTGACAGTCAGACCGACGTTGACATAGATCTGCCAGGTAGCAACAGGTGACAGTCAGACCGACGTTGACATAGATCTGCCAGGTAGCAACAGGTGACAGTCAGACCGACGTTGACATAGAT
>NW_013672803.1:29731-37091 GCF_000517525.1 Limulus polyphemus
ACAGTCAGACCGACGTTGACATAGATCTGCCATGTAAGCAACAGTTGATAGTCAGACCGACGTTGACATAGATCTGCCATGTAACAACAGGTGACAGTCAGACCGACGTTGTCATAGATCTGCCATGTAACAACAACTAACTGTTAGAATAACATTAGTTTACAACTGCCTTATAATAATGATTAACAGTTAAACCAATATACATATGTTGCATCAGAGGTTCATTCACCTGTGTATCTTGTTGTCTAATCTGTTATTTCATATTCAAAAAAATGTTCAACTGTGTTTATGTAAAACCAGATGCCAGCTGGCTGAAATAGTTCATGAATACCTTAGACGTATTTTAAGTAATGATTTCAGCAAACCAGTTTTTCGATATTCAAAGAAACATAGCCGTTTCGTACGTAAACTTCAGATACGTTATACCCCTTGGAAGTTAAGTCGACGCGAATAGAAACCTAGCGCGAAATTGCACATAAACTTGGTCGCTTAACAACAAAGCAATATTAATGATAGATTTGCATGTACTTAGCTTTTTCTAGACGAATACTTTAACGTTAATTGAAGTTTATTCTCCTATTTATTATCCTAGTAGGCTTGCTCATGATGGAATATGTATAACTATATGTATATGTTCAACTATTAAATATGTCCGTAGTTGTTGCCATGACTACATTCTTTTTCATTTCATTCTTCAACAACTTAATTCTTTGGTAATTATTTCTACCCCAAAGGTTTCTGTCCAGACTGTTCACAAGTGTGTATTACCTGCTTCTGTTTTTGTTTGTTTGTTTATTTTAGGGGGAGTCAATATTTGACTAATTACTGATTCTGCTGTTTACACGTATCAACAAACTCCCTGCTGATTTTCACAAGTTGCGGCTTCTTATGTTTTGACAGTCACTTGTAATTCATTTGTTGATTTTTCTCAGTACTTTTGAAGGTATACCTTTCTTCTGTAACGGTGGATTGGATATAATCAGGTAGAGTAGAGTGTGATCTTCATTGACGTTTTGGACAACTGTGGTTATTCCTCACCAGTGTGATTATTTTCAGTTAATTCCAGAAAGAGTACATCAGATAGGTTCAGCTAAACTTAACTAAGTCTATGCCAAGAAATGAATGGGCTGGGCACGAGGTGTAATATGCAATGAACACAAAACATCTGCGTGTGTATATCACCTTTACTGCAGCTCTGAATTGGTCTGGCTGACTATACTCTCTCGAGACTTATCTCCAAGCTGAGCGAGTCACTGAAGATGATGTTCAGTTGAATCTGTCATTGCTGGCCCAGTGAAAATACGTTTTTTTGGGGGGAGGGGCAATTCCCACTTTTCCTCCCACATCTAATTATTTAACATGCGATTCATTAATCCTCCCACTCCTACGGTCGAACAACATACAATCATAGCCTTCCTCCTGTGTACAGCCAGACGTTCTTGTTTAATTTTTTCTATCCAGTTTGAAAGTAAGCATATTTGTACATGTATATATAGCTATCTATATAGATACATATATTTCGATAAGCTATATGATCGTTGCAACAGATTATACGAAAAGGTAGTATAGCGTGATTTTTACACAACCTGTGATGAAATATGGTTAGAATGGGAGCTGTACTAATAGCAAAAGGTTGGGTTTAGTATAACAGTACCATAACATCTTGGTATTTATGTCCAAACATCATGTTGGGGGGTTGTAATGCCAACCTCAAGCACAGTTTTGCTATCTCCCCCCATTGACGTTTAGTACTCTAATTTATTAATTCTCTTACTAATTTTGTTTTCTAAATATAACACGTGAACAACCACCTTCTGGCTACAGACAGCGAAAGTATGTGAGGCCGGCGAAGTTGAAAGTTAAATTGGGTAGACGGTGTACCTCAAATTGGGTCTTACTTCAGCCAATACCTAAAGAAAAACCAGGGCACTTTACATATGACTCACCTTATGATTTGTGTTTCCGTGCTGAATTTAGTTTTGTGGCTGCATTTTTCTTTCATCTCCCCAATTTTAAATTTCAATATATTCGTATATGATACTTGTTTCACGTTGTAATAGAACGAACGGGACGACGGAATTTCCGTACATCTCGGATATTAAATCCCGAATTCAAACAAAGGAAACAAGGTCAGGCTTACAGAGAGCAACTAGCACTTTACGTGACTGGTCATTCCCAACATAAGGGAGATTGTAGTCTCTAGGTATCACCTCACCTACCATTGGATGACAAATGAAATACTTGATGTTTAGGAAAGAAGACAAGCAAAGGTAAATAATGAAAACTAAAATAAATTTAGAGATAATTTCTAATTGAAATAAGACAAAAGAAGAGTGGCTTGAAACACCATGTGCTGAAATATAAACAAGGCATAAAAAGTGCACAAAAGGATGAGAGACAAAACTGGAAAAAAGACATCCTCCTCAAGTAAATGTCTGAAGGCAAAGGATGGAAGCATTGTTAAGGAAAAACGGAACTCTTAGGGAGATTGTCATAATACATCAAAGGACTATGTGATGTTGACAGGAGTGAAAATTCAATAATACAGATAAATGTGGAGAGACCATCAATAGTGAAAAAAGAAGTAACGAAAGTTGATGAAAAAGGGAAATACAGCAGGTCCAGATATAATCACAAGTGAAATGGGTTCGATGTTTTGAAGAGTCAACACAGAACTCCTGAATAAGATAGATGAAACTAACGATATACCATCTGACATGTCAAAATCAATTTTCATTACATTGCCTAGAACCAAGAGTAGTTGAGCTTGAGTTACACGGGAAAATAAGGATTATGAGCCACATAACCAAAATCCTACTGGTCAAAATGACAAACCAAATAAACCCTGAGATAGCAGAAGCACGATGCGGATTTGTTGTGGGTAAAAGGACAAGAAATGATATATATATAAAGGGCAAGTGAAGTGTAAATAGATTTATACTTGTGTTTTATTGATTACACTGTGGAATTTGACAGGGTAAGACATGAGGAAATGTTACAAATTCTAGATAACCTTAGTGTTGATGATAAAGACTTCAGAATAATCCTCAATCTGTACTGGGAACAAAGTACAGCCATGATGATAGAAAATGATATCGGCTCTTTTCAAAAACTAAAACTGGGCGTCAAACAATGATGGGGTTTTTCTCCAGACTCTTTCTCAGTATATAACGAAATGATCCTCAGGGGTCTTTCTCCAGACTTTTTCTCAGTATATAACGAAATGATTCTCAGGGGTCTTTCTCCGGACATTTTCTCAGTATATATTGAAATGATCCTTAGGGTCTTTCTCCAGAATATTTCTCAATATATAGTGAAGTGATCCTTAGGGGTCTTTCACCAGACTTTTTCTCAGTATATAATGAAATGATCCTCAGGGGTCTTTCTCCAGACTTTTTCTCAGTATATAAGAAATGATCTCAGGGGTCTTTCCCCAGACTTTTCCCCAGAATATAAACATCTGAGGTCACTCTACAATTGCAATGAAGAAACGGACAAAACTGATATTATATTAACAATATATATTACTATTGAATTATAAAAAATAAAATAAATATTCACTTACCAACCTACTTTAATGAAACTGTTTAAAAAACAGGGGGTAAACAAGTAACCATTAGGAACCCTGAATAACAACATAGAGCTTTTGAAGAACACCAGGGACAGGGAGAAATGGTTGGGAACCATGGATAACAACACAAAATTGTTAAAGAACACGAGGGTTAGGTTAGGTTTGTAGTTAAACACAATGCTACACAGTAGGGTATCTGTGCTCTGTCCACCACGGGTATCGAAACCCGGTTTCTAGAGTTGTAAATCCGCAAACATACCGCTGTGTCATTGGTGGGGCTGAACACCAGGGACAGAGAGAAATGGTTGGGAACCATGGATAACAACACAAAATTGTTAAAGAACACGAGGGTTAGGTTAGGTTTGTAGTTAAACACAATGCTACACAGTAGGGTATCTGTGCTCTGCCCACCACGGGTATCGAAACCCGGTTTCTAGCGTTGTAAATCCGCAAACATACCGCTGTGTCATTGGAGGGGTGAACACCAGGGACAGAAAGAAATGGGAAAGCATGACCGTCAACGTATGCATGTAGGCGTGACACTGGCAAAGAAAGAAACCATTGGTAGCAGCTGCTAACCTTCGTGAACAAGGTGCAACTTTACAGCTATAACTCCACGTGCAAACCAGATGTTATATCGAAAGGAAATGACAAAGCAGAAAATCGGTTGGAAGGAAATCAACTTAATGATTTTCATGAACACTGTAGGCTAACTGAATAGTGAGATTTATAGTGCACATACCGTACCAAAAAGCGGAGTGCGTTTTTGTGGCAACATGCCACAGACAATGAATACACAGTCGAGCACGCTAACCATTGGGTGGAAGTAAAGAACTAATATAAGTAGTGTCATTTAGCTGTAAATAATTACAATGATGAGAAATGTGGTAACATAAGTTGAAATAAAAGTAAATACTAATAACGTGAAAAGTTATTAGAAATAAAAACACGTTTCTCATACGAACATGAGGACAACAGTGAAAACAAACTACTTTTTATCAAACACACAAGAGCACAGAGTTGATTAAAGATCCAAGATCTCTACTGATATATTCTCTGAAAAACACAGGGAACACAGAGTTGATTAAAGACCTAAACTCTATACCGATATATTCTCTAACAAACACCGGGAACACACAGTTGTTTAAAGACCTAAGCTCTATACCGATATATTCTCTTAAAAACACAGGGAACACACAGCTGTATAAAGACCTAAACTCTATACCGATATATTCTCTGACAAACACAGGGAACACAGAGTTGATTAAAGATCTAAGATCTATACCGATATATTCTCTGACAAACACAGGGAACACACAGCTGTATAAAGACCTAAGCTCTATACCGATATATTCTCTGACAAACACAGGGAACACACAGTTGTTTAAAGACCTAAACTCTATACCGATATATTCTCTGACAAACACAACCAAAATGAATAGAAATTACTTGTGTTGGACACACCCAAACAACTCTCCATGTTTCAAAAACCATAAATCTTGTACCAAGACCAAACAAAAAACTCTTAATGATGTTTCAACTAGCCTGACCGTTCTATTAAAGATATTTTGCCCCCCCCCCGGGTTCGAATCCCCATCCCATCAAATTTGCTCGCCCTTTCAGCAGTGGGAGCGTTATATTGTGAGTAGCCCAAGAGTTGGCGGTGAGTGTTGATGATTAGGTGCCTACCCTCTAGTCTTTCACTGCTAACTTAGTGACGGCTAGCGCAGATGGCTCTCGTATAGCTTTGCGCGAAATCCAAAACAAACAAGTGGCTCAACGATAAGTCTGAAGGTATATAACGCTAAAAATCGGGTGTCGATATCCATGGGGGTAACTGCACACATAGCTTTGTGCTTAACAACAAACAAACAAGGACACGGTTCTCTAACCCAGTGGGACTTTACCTTAAAATAATCTATATCTCATAAATCGGGTATGTTTTCACTCTTATGTCCACGTGAAGTATGTATGGTTTTAATCTATCAAGTATTCATTTTTACGTTATTGTCATTTTTGCTGAGTTAACAGTCTTTCTAATCATAATTAACATTCCTTCTTTTTTTTAAGAAATTTCTTTTATTATTTCCATGATTATTTCAGCCGTCCACCCAATTTTACTAATTACACTATTCAGGACGGTTATAGGACGGTCGAAATTTGTAACATTATAGCTATGTCAAGGTAAGAACTAGTATAAAATAATGACAATCAACCCCAATCTAGTTTATTGGTATAAAACTCGGGCATCTTATGGTTGGTTAGCCATAGGATTTGAAGTGCAAGATATTGATCATTCAGCCTGTACTATATATGTTTGTATGTATATATCTCAGTGGTCGTTTTGTTCGTCATATTGACCCATAATTCATTACTCGACTTAGTAAAGACGTTTGGATGTTTTACTTGTGTGGAGAGAGAGCCATCGCATAGACAGCCAATCACAGCAGGCTGTTGGGAACGGGCTCCAAGTACCTCAAATGTACAGCTGAACGAAACAAGCAGATGGTCTCTTGCTGTCTGCTATGACTCTCCACAATCATAGGGTAGAGGTTTTGAGATTTTATCAGATATTCCCAACAACGATTGGACGCTGTGTCAATGTTAATATGGCTAAAAACAGACTCTACAAGGCCAGCAAAAATGTCAGACGCCTGGTAACATGCATTACGTTCATAGCAAAGCACAAAACAGTTCGGCTGTAGCGCTGCCAAAAAACAAAAACCATTAATGGTACTTTCCCTGTAGTTAGAAAACAGGCGTTTGTTTATTTATTTGCAGAGAATATTAAAACAAAATCCACTCCGTCTTCATACAGTAGAAGTATGATCTGAGCACGAATAAGCGTTGTTCACCCTACAAACCTGAGCATCCTGCAAGATACCATTAATTGTTACCACTCACGTAATGAGAACCACATCCTTCAATCCCTTGTGCAGCCATATGTTGGTGCAGGTGGCCATAAATTCAGCCTTATGGGTGATATGTCCACCATATTTTAATAAACTGATCAATATGTCTCTTAAAGACGAGGTTGGCCGATTGGAGTGGCCTGATAATCAGATTTCATTCCCACCCATCATGAATATAGTGCTGTTTGGAGAGTCATCTCATTCTACAAAGTGACTCTAGACATTAAAAATGAACTGAAAAAGTTGTCGGAGGTAACTCGGGACCTCATCGACATTTCAGAGAAGTTGTCGGAGGTAACTCGAGACCTCATCGACATTTCAGAGAAGTTGTCGGAGGTAACTCGGGACCTCATCGACATTTCAGAGAAGTTGTCGGAGGTAACTCGGGACCTCATCGACATTTCAGAGAAGTTTTCGGAGGTAACTCGGGACCTCATCAACATTTTAGAGAAGTTGTTGGAGGTAACTCGGGACCTCATCAACCATTTCAGAGAAGTTGTCGGTGGTAACTCGGGACCTCATCAACATTTCAGAGAAGTTGTCGGAGGTAACTCGGGACCTCATCAACATTTCAGAGAAGTTGTCGGAGGTAACTCGGGACCTCATCAATATTTCAGAGAAGTTGTCGGCGGTACCTCCGGACCTCATCAACATTTTAGAGAAGTTGTCGGAGGTAACTCGGGACCTCATCAACATTTCAGAGAAGTTGTTGGAGGTAACTCGGGACCTCATCAATATTTCAGAGAAGTTGTCGACGGTAACTCCGGACCTCATCAACATTTCAGAGAAGTTGTCGGAGGTAACTCGGGACCTCATCAATATTTCAGAGAAGTTGTCGGCGGTAACTCGGGACCTCATCAACATTTCAGAGAAGTTG
>NW_013672803.1:38057-42618 GCF_000517525.1 Limulus polyphemus
GTTTAATAGTGTAGCCAGTTACTTGCATTTGATGGTTATTAAATCTACCGTTTAATAGTGTAGCCAGTCACTTACACTTGATGGTTATTAAATCTACCGTTTAATAGTGTAGCCAGTCACTTGCACTTGATGGTTATTAAATCTACCGTTTAATAGTGTAGCCATTCACTTGCACTTGATGGTTATTAAATCTACCGTTTAATAGTGTAGCCATTCACTTGCACTTGATGGTTATTAAATCTACTGTTTAATAGTGTAGCCAGTCACTTGCACTTGATGGTTATTAAATCTACCGTTTAATAGTGTAGCCAGTCACTTGCACTTGATGGTTATTAAATCTACCGTTTAATAGTGTAGCCAGTCACTTGCACTTGATGGTTATTAAATGCCTGTTTTGTGTTTTAGTACTACAGATTTCGATTATCGTGTAATTGTTTTGAGCAGTGCATGTCGATCCTAACGCCACCTTTTCTCTTCCATATAACATTTACGCTCTATTCCCATTTTTCTGTACACCAGGAGTCGTTGTCACGCCTACTACAATCCAGTCAAAGCAACCCAACATTTCCTGTTAAAAAGAAAAGAAAAAAAACGTGCTCCCTTATCCCTAACGTTTTCAACAAACATACATATCTTCATTAGAAACAGAATTTCCTTTGCCACTGGTGCAGACAGCTCTTCCTCTCGACAGAGCTAGGATTTTATTGTGATTCACCTACCTTGTGTCATTATCGTTAACTCTCTGTTGTCAGAGTGCGTTGCCATAGTTACTCATGACGTCACTATATTTGACACTTTCAACTGGACCTCAGCCTTTCCTTAAAGAAAGAAGAAAAGGGCTCGAGTTATCGGATTCTTGCTTTCATTTTATTTTTGTCAAACGTGATTTCCACAAAAGTTACTTATGTATGGACACCACGATTAAAAACTTGCAGGCTCTTAACATCAGTTTTTACTACTGATTTTACTTCTTATGCTTACACCGAAATGTGGTGTTGTAAAGAAAAATACGTGTTGAGACATGATTGCGTGGTGTAAAGGAAAATACGTGTTGAGACATGATTGCGTGGTGTAAAGGAAAATACGTGTTGAGACATGATTGCGTGGTGTAAAGGAAAATACGTGTTGAGACATGATTGCGTGGTGTAAAGGAAAATACGTGTTGAGACATGATTGAGTGGTGTAAAGGAAAAGACGTGTTGAGACATGATTGTATGGTGTAAAGGAAAATAC
Organism: Limulus polyphemus; assembly: GCF_000517525.1. Taxonomy (NCBI): domain Eukaryota; kingdom Metazoa; phylum Arthropoda; class Merostomata; order Xiphosura; family Limulidae; genus Limulus; species Limulus polyphemus. The sequence continues at coordinate 39,291 of NW_013672803.1, forward strand.
GTGTTGAGACATGATTGTGTGGTGTAAAGGAAAATACGTGTTGAGACATGATTGTGTGGTGTAAAGGAAAATACGTGTTGATACATGATTGTGTGGTGTAAAGGAAAATACGTGTTGATACATGATTGTGTGGTGTAAAGGAGAAAACGTGTTGAGACTTACACCACACAATCATGTCTCAACACGTCTTTTCCTTTACACCACACAATCATGTCTCAACACGTTTTCTCCTTTACACCACACAATCATGGGAAAAGACGTGTTGAGACATGATTGTGTGGTGTAAGGGAAAAGACGTGTTGAGACATGATTGTGTGGTGTAAAGGAAAATACGTGTTGAGACATGATTGTGTGGTGTAAAGGAAAAGACGTGTTGAGACATGATTGTGTGGTGTAAAGGAAAAGACGTGTTGAGACATGATTGTATGGTGTAAACGAAAATACGTGTTGAGACATGATTGTGTGGTGTAAAGGATAAGACGTGTTGAGACATGATTGTGTGGTGTAAACGGAAAGACGTGTTGAGGCACGATTGTGTGGTGTAAACGAAAATACGTGTTGAGGCATTATTTTGTGGTGTAAACGGAAAGACGTGTTGAGGCGTGATTGTATGGTGTAAACGGAAAGACGTGTTGAGGCGTGATTGTATGGTGTAAACGAAAATACGTGTTGAGACATGATTGTATGGTGTAAACGAAAATACGTGTTGAGGTATTATTTTGTGGTGTTAACGAAACTACGTGTTGAGGCATGATTGTGTGGTGTAAAGGAGAAGACATATTGAGACATGATTGCGTGTTGTAAACGGAAAGACGTGTTGAGACATGATTGCGCGGTGTAAATTAGGAACAAATAATTCCGAGTTGCCATTAGAAACAGAAGCGAGCATAATAAAATTTAAATAAATCGGCTTGATAGTATTTCAACTTTGGATTTTCTTAATACTGCCCTTGCATTACACTTGTTTTCTTGCCAGGATATTTCTATTCTATTATTTCATTTTCTGATTGTGAAGGAAAAATAGAATATATATACCAACTCTTTATTAGATTTTAATCAAATTTGTAATAATTTATATTTATAGTTACCGAAAGTGTCGTATTATTCAACATCGCGACGTACACTAAATTAGAATATATATACCAACTCTTTATTAGATTTGAATCAAATTTGTAATAATTTATATTTATATTTACAATTACCGAAAGTGTCGTATTATTCAACATCGCGACGTTCACTAAAGGGCGCTGAAGATACAAAAACTATCGTCTCCATTGACCTTTTAATTAACTGTCTTAAAGTTTTAAATCAAAATTTGGTATATGATTTGTGTCGAAGTCATAAGAATGATGAAATAAAAATGAACCCGAAAAAACCTTTTCTTATAACAGTTATTTCAAAGCATCAGTATCGGAAACCCAAATTTTACCTGTATGATTTATGGTTGTTAAAGGGTTTAATAATTATTGGAACAAGACCCACTGTTTTAATTATTGAAAGAAATGTATAGAATAAATTAATTAGAATTAATTCCGGACACATCATTTGTATAGGCAGATAGTTGTCTGGGTTTCATTTGAGTATTTAATTTTTTTAAACATCAAATAAGCATAAACTGGTACTTCTCTCAATACTTGGTGTTTCTCGCGGTACTTCTCTGAATACTAGGTGTTTCTTGCGGTACTTCTCAGAATACTTGGTGTTTCTCGTCGTACTTCTCTGAATACTTCATGTTTCTCGTCGTACTTCTCTGAATACTTGGTGTTTCTCGTAAATCGATCATCGATCTGGTTGTACAGTCGCCGGAAGATAGGAAAAAAGCATGTCAGTCGAGAATAAAAATCGTCTGCCGGATATGTTCCGCAACTTTATTCTATCCAATGCACGTGACTGGTGCCATGATCCTCCACTCCGATTGGTCTGCAGTAGGTTTACGAACTACTCAATGCTCCAGTTAAGAGGAATTCTATTCCTCCAGGTGGGCAAAGCGTAAACAGCACATTATTATATAGATTTTTTTTATTATTTATATACTTTTCATAAAAACAACAGTTAGAAGTGGTGCCAAACGAAGTTGTTATTTCTTAACTTAATAATTTTGGTGTATTGATAATTTTCCATAACCATTCAACGTTAATTGTTTACATGAAAACTTAGTTCGGACTACTACTCTCTTTTTTTTTTTTTTTTTTTTCGGGAAGAACTTTTGCTCAGATATTTTTCAAACGGTCGCGCCAAGTACATTCTTTACAACAAAATTCTAAAATGATTCAACACATTTAATACTTTAGGTGGAAAGGTATTGATAACACAGGCCTGCGATGGTTTTATTGTCTTGAAATTTTTACATGTTCTAATGTAATTCCTGTACGATGAATCTGAAAATGATATTCATTTTTCTCCATCACGTACAGATTTGGGCAGGTGGCTAGGGCGCTCGACTCGCAATCTGCGGGTCGCGGGTTCGAATCCCCGTCCCACCAAACATGCTCGCCCTTTCAGCCGTGGGGGCGTTATAATGTGATGGTTAAGCCCACTATTCGTTGGTAAAAGAGTAGCCCAAGAGTTGGCGGTGGGTGGTGATGACTAGCTGCCTTCCCTCTAGTCTCTCACTGCTAAGTTAGAGATGGCTTTTGTAATTAAGCACAAAGCTACACAATGGGCTATCTGTGCTCTGTCCACCACGGTTATCGAAACCCGGATTCTAGCGATGTAAAGTCCGCAGACACACCGCTGTGCCACTGGGGGAGGGGGCTTCCTGAGAGGGAGGAAGTGGTCTACGCCGAACCTGACCCTCCCTGGTCCAAAACATGGACCGAATCCCGACGAAGATAATTCGTTAACCACTGCGACTATATTTTAGTCTCAATGTTGAAAACTGAGGTAACTTAAAATCTAACAAACCAAATCCAGAAATATAATTCCGCGTGATAGATAAGGAACACAGGATTGGTTTGTTTGGAACTTCGCGCAAAGCTACACGAGGTTTATCTGCGCGCAAACAAACCCTCTCCTGAAATATTTTGTTTGCACTGTTACTGAATCCTAGGTAATAACTTTTGTTACGTTGTTGCATTACTCACAGTATGTTAAATGTTGTCCATTGTTAATTAACATACCCATTTCGTGCCACTTCCAATTCGTGGGGGTCATATATTTTGTATATATTTCACTAGCTTCACTTATGTATGATCGCACTATTAGTCCGTGTTCACAATACCGTTCCAATTAGCAGTCATACATACACACACATAATCCTATTTTTACAAACAAAACTACTTTAAAATACAGCAACGTTTGTGTCTAGGATTCAGTTAGCCTAGCACTG
>NW_013672804.1:0-3646 GCF_000517525.1 Limulus polyphemus
CAAATGTTTTTACTTGACATGTATTAAGTCAAGTTGGAATTATTTTGTAATGTAAGTATATGTAATCATTTGTTTACTAGATTATAATATTAGGTCGTCAAGAAATTAATGTCACTTTTTTGAGATGAAAAAACCCGAGCAACTTATATCTCAAAACAAAACATTTATTAAATGAAATAGTCTCCATTCTTATCATGTTGTTAATGCCCTGATTAAAGAAATCACTTGGCTTTGAAGCAAAAAAACATGTTGATGTCCTCTCTAACACCTTCCACATTTGCATACGTTTTCCCTTTAAGATGGTGTTGCAGCGAACGAAAAATATGATAATCTGATGGTGCCATATCTGGAGAATATGGTGGGTGGGGGAGAACTTCCCAACCCAACTCCATAACCTTGTGTTGCGTGAAACGTGCCACATGTGGACGTGCATTGTCGTGGAGAAGAAGAATACCTTTCAGACTGACGAGTGAAGGAGGACGTTTTTGATGAAAGGCTTGATTTAAACGTTCCAGTTGCTGACTGTATATCTCTGCGTTGACAGTTCGCTGTGGATTGAGGAGTTCGAAGTGAATTACTCCTTTGATGTCCCACCAAATGCAAAGCATCACTTTTTGCGGATGGAGTCCAGGCTTTTAGGTCGGAAGTGGTTTTTGTCTAGGACTGACCCATTGTTTTGGGCGTTTAATATTCGCATAGAGAATCCATTTTTCATCATCGGTGACAATTCTGTGCAAAAATGGTTCACGCGCATTACGCACCTGAAGAGACGAAGCAACATTCACACATTGGAAACGATGATCGTCGGAAGTTTGTGAGGCACCCAAAAACCTTCTTTAAGGAGTTTTCCCATATTCCTTAAATGTTTACGTATTGTTTCATGAGAGACATGCAATTTCAAGGCCATTTCACGTGTGGTTTGCCCTGGGTTAGACTCGACAAGCGATTTCAGAGCATCAGTATCAATTCCAACATCTCGACCCCTGCCATCACAGTTTGTAAGGCTACAGTCACCTGAACGAAACTTGCTGAACCATCATCGCTACTTACGAACGTTCAAAAGATTTCCATAAACTTCTTTCATATTAATTGTGGCTACAGACATTGTTTCCCTTCTTGTATTCAAGCAGCATTACATGCCGAATGTTTGTCTCGCCGTGCGCCATCACTATAAGGGATTAGAGTATACTAAATCTTTACACATTATATAAGCTACACTAACGTGATGTTTAGGCGGTTCGTTTAACTATTATAAGTGATTTACGTTTGTTTGTTTTGGGGGGGGGGAGGTAATGAAAGTGTTCCTAAACGCGACATTAATTTCTTGGCAACGTAATATGTACCAAATATGGCCGATGGTGGCTCAGTGGTTAAGCAAGAGGCCTTATAACCTTAAAAAATGGGTTTATATACTCGATCTTGGCACAGTTTTCGTAGGCCACTGTGTAGTTTTGACCTTAAGATCCAATAATAAGCAAGAAAATAAGGAAATTTTTGTTTCAAATGGTTTCAAACTTTCAATAAATATGTTTTGTTTTATCTTTACAGAAACTTGTCAGTCAACATAATTTAGTGTATTCATCAAAAATGTTCTTAGATAGAGATATTCTTGAATTAAATGGTTAATGTAGTTTATATTACTCCTGACATCGATGTTCTTAGTAGTCCTTGGTAATGGACTCTTGATGAGAAACAACACAATCATGAGAAACACGTCAAAATTAAAGTGAAAGGCCCGACAATGTTGAACGAAATACTAAGTACAAAAACTTACTAAGCAAAATGAAGTAACATAATTAATTGGAAACGATACTTGGAAAACAAATATGAGAGTTTAAAAAAGGGGACAATGATACTCGTAAATTATTTATCTTAGTATAAAAGTACACAGAGACACATACACACAATAGGTGGCTCATAGAATAATCCACTGAGGATTCAGCTGGTTATAAGAAATCGTTTGTAAAGTAATCCTTCCTTATACAAGTAAAATTGAATGGAACTAGTATAAAAATAATGAATTGAGAATTCCGTTGGTGATAAGAAATCGCTTGTAAGGTAATCCTTCCTTATACAAGTAAAATTGAAGGTCAATTAGTAAATAAAATAATCCACTGAGGATTTAGCTGGTGATAAGAATTCGCTTGTAAAGTGATTCTTCTTTAACCAAGTAAAATTGAATGTCGATTAGTAAATAAAATAATCCACTGAGGATTCAGCTGGTGATGCGAATTTGCTTGTAAAGTGATCCTTCCTTAACCAAGTAAAATTTTATGCTGGTTAGTAATTAAAATAATCCACTGAGGATTCAGCTGGTAATAAGAATTCGCTTGTAAAGTGATCCTTCCTTAACAAAGTAAAATCGAATGTCGGTTAGTAAGTAAAATAATCCACTGATAATAATTCGCTTTTAAAGTGATCCTTTCTTATCCAATTACAATTGAATGTCGGTTAGTAAATAAAATAATTCACCTCGATTCACCTGATGATGAAAGACTTAAATTGAAGTTACTTATGCAATGCTCGAGCACCTTTTTATGCAAAATAAAACGACTGTCAATTAGCAAGTAAAATTACCGAAGATTCAGCAGGTTATAAGATACGTCAATAATTTCGAATTTACCTGGGAATTTATACCTTTTTTTGGTTAGTAAAATCAGATATCAAATAGCAAGTAAAATTCACAAGGATTTAGCTAACTATCAGAGGAAAACGGTTTATAACTGGATTTTATGCTGTTTAGTATTTAAATTTCAGTCATTACTTTCGATATTATTTTTGAAAAAAAAACAACTTATATTTTACACCATAAGTTACTGAATGTGCTGTTTTCTGTAACCCTTTGGTTTTAACGGCTTGTCCTGTTCTGTTTTGGAATCTTTAATGTTTTTTGTAATTAAAACCTATATTCGCATACTGGTTAATATAATTTTATTACAGTTTTATTATTGGTTATATATCTTTCTAAATCTTTGAAATATCTATTAAACTTTTCCCGTTTTTCTCCATTTTTTTTAGGTGTGACCAACCTAAAACAGGTTAAAAAATTACGATAATCAAGAACTTGGTAAAGGGTATGTTTTGTATCTCGCATCAAATTTCTTCTGTACTTTAAATGTTGAGAAATGGGTGATAAGTAAAACATACCGATTTCTTTAACTTTGGCACAGTTTATAGTCAGACCTTTAAGAAAGTCATCTTTTAACATAATGTAAGTGTGTATGTTTTCCATATATTCAGTTCGCTCATTAATGCATGCGAGTGTTGTGAGTTTGTGCTACAATACTCAACAAGTGTTTTGCTCAATCATTTATTGAAAAAAATGCAGAAATATATATTTATCATAATGTAAAATATAAATCACTTTTTATCATAATGTAAAATATAAATCACTTTTTCTCTCTATATATAGAGAGGAATAAATTTGGAATGTGTATTTTTCACATATTTCAATAAATAAACTTTTTGGTAAACTATTTAGTGTATCAGAGCTTTAGCAAAAGCAAGACCATGGCCGTATCCCAAACCGTGGGCACCAGCGTATCTGTAGCCATAGGGAGCAGCTAAACCCAGTCCATAAGCTCCAGCATAGCCGTGTCCAGCGTATCCTAGACCTGCATGAGCTAAACCAATACCATTACCGTGG
>NW_013672804.1:4193-9620 GCF_000517525.1 Limulus polyphemus
ATATATAAGTTGCTCGGGTTTTTTCATCTGAAAAAAAGCGACATTACTTTCTTGACGACCTAATATTTTGATAATTGTTTTTTACATTTATTCCAATAATATATGGTTTGAAGGTCCTTTATTCTCTAAAATCTACAACACTTCAACCAAATATATAATTCTTGACATTTCGTCCAAATTTTCAAATACTCCCTGATTTCTGAGAGTAAAAAAAATATTTGGTCGAGAAAGTGTTCGCATTACATGTAGGAATGTAAGTCCTTACAGGAAAGTAATTTGTAATTAACTTTCATGATGGATGGTTCTTTAGTATTGAACCTCAACACACGTATCAAATAACGTAGATTTTCACGTAGCCGGTGGGTCAGCGATAAACTGATGGATTTACGACACTAGAATCTGAGGTTTGATTTCCCGCAGTGGGTAGAGCGCAGATAGCCCATTGTATAGCTGAAAGCTACAAATAAATTAGATTTACTACAGTTATATATAAATCAAATGTTGAATATGTAGTAATCAATTAAATTAGGGAAAATCATTGTTTTGTCGTATATTTTATTAGAAGAGTAAGTTAGCCTATATAAATGTTTTATTTTTAGTTAACATATACATATATAGAAATTAAACTTTGGAGCTAAATCACCTTAAAATACTATGGTTGCAATTTCTTTTCTTGGCGACATTTCGAGCAAACGCTCTTTTTGAAGCCAGAAACAAGCCTGTCAGTTAATGACAACTACAGGAACGCTCTGTAACGAAACACTACACGAAAACAGAATGTAATGCGAGACAAAACCATGAGAATTCAACAATACAATAAAACTGGGGATTAAAAAACTATTCAAAATATAAAAACTTTAAATAGCAAAGAAAGAAATAACTTAAACATTTTAAGGTAATAAATTAAGATTGTTTTTAAAATGTTATATAAAGCTGAACCGTTTGTTAATATCCAGAAAAAATAGGGGAAAATATTTAAAAGCTCAGCCATCTCATAACCACAATCAAAAAGACAATTTTTCAAATTGGTTTGTTTAAATCCTTTGGATATTAACAAGCATTAAAGGAATTTTAGTGGAGATTGGATGATTATTTTAAATAGTAGGGTTCGATATAAAAAAAGATGTTTGTTTTTTGTGTAATAGATAAAAAGAGAAACTCAAGGATAAATCATTAATACAATCAGTTTAACAAGATTAAATTGACAAATAGAAGGTCAGAACTATAGGAAAATTAATAATTTGGTTAAAAAATAAATAAAAATTAGGAAATTTAAAAGGCTTATAAGAAACAGCTAGGTGATCATGGCAAAGATATTTTAACTACATTAAAGGTAAGCAAAATGTTATATTTGGCCATTAAAGTATGCTGATGGCATTATTGTTGTTGAAGGGGTGAGTTGTAATTTGGGAATGTGTCTCTTGGTGTGCGGAGAATGAATGGAGTGAAAATGTATCCATCGGTTTCTAATGTCGCGAGATTACCACCATTAGTCACGGTAATATTTTATCAAGAAAATAAATGGTTTATTTGGTGGGAAGTAGAAGACGTGTATTGGAGTGATGGTTGAAAGGATTTAACGAATTAAAGAAAAAATCGAGTTCATCATTAGTGCATTTAGCTATACCGAAAATATCATCAGTATATCTACAGTATATGGCAGGGAAGGCTGATCATTCTCTTGAGCACTTTAAAAGTACTTGCCTTATAACATGTCCCCTCCAACACCAATCAGAGAATCAAAGTGTTACATTATATGAACCTAGTAAACTTAACAAATCATTTCAAAGGCTTTCAACATTAATTTGTACGTCAGAACAATTTTCAGAAATTACAAACTAAATATGAATACGTTTCAGATATAATAGCTTTCACGAATTTCCCTAATTTTCTCCTCAACAATAAAGCTTGTACGTCCTAAACATTGTAAACCGAGATATAAATTTTAGAAATATTTATACTATTCCATGAAGATTCTGCATTAATAAGGTTTGTCAAAGGAGTGTGTGAGGAAAACAAATTCTACTTACTTCTGAATTAGGATGATACCTTTATACTTTATTTTCGGCTCCGGTCAGACGTTCTATCAAAGAAATATTAAATACTTATTTTACTATCCACGTATATGTATATTTATACAAATATTTCAATGGATTTATTACAACTCTATAGTTTTTATTTCTCGAAGAATCTAAGGATCGAGACGTGATGCTATTTCTTGACTACGTTCCTTGTGTTCATCTGTAGGTGCATATTAAAAGTGACAGTCAGTTCTGTTATTCTGTGATGAAGTATAGAAATAGGGTAGCCACGTATTTCGAGAAAGTGAAACATATTGATAGATATGCTATTATAATCTTTGTCATTACTGTAGAGCCTACGTAATCTTTTTTAGTTGTTTACTTATCACACTTGTATAAATAAATCGAATAAAACAACCCGCATCTCTTTACTGAGATAATTCTAGAGTATGTTTTGGCAATGAAATAGCATATTTAATTTGGGTACTTTCTTTGCATTCTGAAATCTGGAAATGCTATACATATGTCACTTTAAATTCTTAACCAATATTGTGCAAATGAAGACTCAAAATGGGTAAAACAATATTTGAAATATTTTCTGATAATGTAACACCACCTCTAACCCGCTGGCTCAACTCTAAACCTTAGGCTTATAACTTTTGAACTCGATGTTCGATCCCTGACATGTTCATAGCATAGGTAGTCCATTATGTAACTTTTTGTGCTTATGGCTCCCGATTGGTCAGCGTTATGTTTACATACCTCCATTACTAAAGTCTGGGGCTTGATTCTTCGTTTTGCACTGAGAAAACAAAAACTTTGTGTATGGCCGGTATGGCCAGATGGTTAGGGCGTTTGACTCGCAAGTCTGAAGGTCGTGGGTTCGAATCTCCGTCCCACCAAACATGCTCGCCCTTTTAGCCGTGGGAACGTTATAATGTGACGGTCAATCCCACTATTCGCTGATAAAAGAGTAGCCCAAGAGTGGTGACTAACTGTCTTCCCTCTAGTCTTTCATAGCTGAATTAGGGATGGCTGGTGCAGATAGCTCTCGTGTAGCTTTGCGCGAAATTCAAAGCAAATAAACAAACTGTGTTTCAGGACAAATACATAAAACAAACAGGCAGCGAGTGTATACTAAAACTGAATTTGTAAACTATATCCTCAACGTTATAATTTACTTGTTCGCTAGAGGGAGCTGTTTATCACGATGACGACACTAGATCTAGAAAGTTCGTAAAAGTTGTCCTAGAATCTATTAACTTCCAGCACTTGGTAGGTGTGAGAGTTCATGATAAGTACAAGAATCGTGATTGTGTGATAATGACCCAGTAATTGTTTATTGTAATTGATTGTAATTGATAATTTGTTGTTATTAAGTACACAGCTACACAAAGAGCTATCTGTGCTCTGCCCACCGTGGGTATCGAAACCCAATACTTGGCTTTAAAATATTTCAGTCTTACTACTGTTAAAACCTCTCAATATTACCGCTGAGTAACCTTAAGGTAGGGTGTTGTTCGATGAAAGATTGATCAAGTTGTTGATCGAGTCTTGAGAGTCAGTGCTTCTGTCAGCTAATTAATAAGTTAGTCAGGTTTGTTATTAGTCAAGGAAATATCTGTTAAACGTTACTAGTGCAGTAGGCCTACAGTAGTTCCGAAATTTATGTTGAAAAGTTTATTTATGAGATTAGGCCTACAAGTGAACGTGGCTGAAATAAACGTTTATTGAAACAATTAACTAATTAGGTATTGCTACGTGGACTGGATTTTGCAGTATTTTTACCAAATAATTTAAAATAACTCTCACAACGATAGAACAACATATAATATGTACCTTCGATGTTATTGTTCTGTATAATAATAGTGAAAGCATAAATTGTGGAAAATATATTACAATGACGATGATTTATTATGACACTAGCTTTACTCATCTATAAAGATAAAGTTATTTACACTAAGTTTATATAGCAGATTTTTCCATTACGCAAAAAGTTCAATAAAATATACATAATGTCTTACTGGATAAAACAATCAAACACTTGTACTTAGAAAAACAAAACTATTTTCACTAACCTTCGAAACTAGCAGTTGAGTTAGAACTCAACCAGCTCTGGACTAAAATAATTTTAATTGCAATAATTCTGAGGCCCGGCATGGCCAGGTGGTTAGGGTGCTCGACTCGCAATCTGAGGGTCGCGGGTTCGAATACCCATCACACCAAACATGCTCGCCCTTTTAGCCGTGGTATAACGTGACTGTCAATCCCACTATTCATTGGTAAAATAGTAGCCCAAGATTTGGCGGTAGGTGGTGGTGACTAGCTGCCCTGTCTTACACTGTTAAATTAGAGACGGCTAGGGCAGATAACCCTCGTGTAGCTTTGCGCGAAATTCAAAAACAAACAAACAATTCTGAATACTCCCCAAAATATAAAATTTTGAGACAGCTCAAGTTTCGAGAAGTTGCGACTAAATCTTAATTTTTTTCCATAATATTAGATCCACGGAGGAAATTGCTTCTTATTCTGAGTTGGTACTTAGCTAATGCAGTCGCTATAGGCACTGTGGTTGAAACAAATATGTAAACCGTTCAAAACCCAGCGAGTGTCCTCCTGAAATAAAATGTTAAATTTTAACAAGATAGAATAAAAAGATACATATATCATTTGTAACCATTAATCACATGTAAAATTTGTCAGTACATTCTTCATTCAGAATAGTTTGAAACACATTACTTGACTCTAAAGCGTTAGAACTTTCACTGTGTGATGAATAAATCCTAACATTGAATTGGAATTTTTATTCTCTATCGAATATCCAAAATGATTAAGCTAATGCGTGACCAGAAAGTGCACGTACTGGTTATACACGACGATCTCGCAATTCCCAGAATCGTGTGATTCAGGAACTCATTCACAATAGTCTTACCTTGATAAATGTTAACTGGTATTAGCAGCATATGGTGTTTTATGCTGCTTGTCTTTGTCAGGGAGGCTTTTTCTCAAGGAAGTCTAGTCGGATTAGTTTTTCTATAACTCACAGGCTTGTATACCTTTTTACAACTTCTAGTAAGTTTAATAGGTGATCAGGTTTTCTATATTATTAAAATACGCCACCCAATTCTACATATTTACAGCCTAACATGTTTTTTTCCGGTTAATATTCGGTAAAGCCCATTCTAATGACATTGACATTTGTCTGTGAAAATTCAACGAAAGGCATTATATTTGGAACAGTTTGACGTCATGAGTGTAGGTATAAAGGAGAGCTTTTCTGGGCCCTTAGTATCACTTGTCTCACACTAACCAGCTTGAAGTCATGAATACTTTGGTGGGTATATCGTAGTTTAATATATGCATTGTGAAGTAAGACGAGATTTTTTACGCCATATGAATAGATTTT
>NW_013672804.1:10250-10986 GCF_000517525.1 Limulus polyphemus
TCATAGTATTTTAAGGTGATTTAGCTCCAAAGTTTAATTTCTATATATGTATATGTTAACTAAAAAATAAAACATTTATATAGGCTAACTTACTCTTCTAATAAAATATACGACAAAACAATGATTTTCCCTAATTTAATTGATTACTGGCGCCATCTACATATTCAACATTTGATTTATATATAACTGTAGTAAATCTAATTTATTTGTAGCTTTTAGCTATACAATGGGCTATCTGCGCTCTACCCACTGCGGGAAATCAAACCTCAGATTCTAGTGTCGTAAATCCATCAGTTTATCGCTGACCCACCGGCTACGTGAAAATCTACGTTATTTGATACGTGTGTTGAGGTTCAGTACTAAAGAACCATCCATCATGAAAGTTAATTACAAATTACTTTCCTGTAAGGACTTACATTCCTACATGTAATTTGAACACTTTCTCGACCAGACATTTTTTTACTCTCAGAAATCAGGGAGTATTTGAAAATTTGGACCAAATGTCAAAAATTATATATTTGGTTGAAGTGTTGTAGATTTTAGAGAATAAAAGTCCTTCAAACCATATATTATTGGACTAAATGTGAAAATCAATTATCAAAGTATTAGGTAGTCAAGAAATTAATGTCGCTTTTTTTCAGATGAAAAAACCCGAGCAACTTATATATCAAAACAAAACATTTATTAAATGAAATAGTCTCCATTCTTATCATGTTGTTAATGCCCTGATTAAAGA
>NW_013672804.1:11381-22102 GCF_000517525.1 Limulus polyphemus
TATAAAAACTAATCCGACTAGACTTCCTTGAGAAAAAGCCTCCCTGACAAAGACAAGCAGCATAAAACACCAAATGCTGCTAATACCAGTTAACATTTATCAAGGTAAGACTATTGTGAATGAGTTTCTGAATCACACGATTCTGGGAATTGCGAGATCGTCGTGTATAACCAATACGTGCACTTTCTGGTCACGCATAAGCTTAATCATTTTGGATATTCGATAGAGAATAAAAATTCCAATTCAATGTTAGGATTTATTCATCACACAGTGAAAGTTCGAACGCTTTAGAGTCAAGTAATGTGTTTCAAACTATTCTGAATTTTTTGTTGTTTACTTATCACACTTGTATAAATAAATCGAATAAAACAACCCGTGTCTCTTTACTGAGATAATTCTAGAGTATGTTTTGGCAATGAAATAGCGGATTTAATTTGGGTACTTTCTTTGCATTCTGAAATCTGGAAATGCTATAGATATGTCACTTTAAATTTTTAACCAATAATGTGCAAATGAAGACTCAAAATGGGTAAAACAATATTTGAAATATTTACTGATAATGTAACACTACCTTCAACCCGCTGGCTCAACTCTAAACCTTAGGCTTAAAACATTTAAACTCGATGTTCGATCCCTGACATGTTCATAGCATAGGTGGTCCATTATGTAACTTTTTGTGCTTATGACTCCCGATTGGTAAACGTTATGTTTACATACCTCCATTACTAAAGTCTGGGACTTGATTCTTCGTTTTGCACTGAGAAAACAAAAACTTTGTGTATGGCCGGCATGGCCAGATGGTTAGGGCGTTTGACTCGCAAGTTTGAGGATCGTGGGTTCGAATCTCCGTCCCACCAAACATGCTCGCCTCTTTTAGCCGTGGGAACGTTATAATGTGACGGTCAATCCCACTATTCGCTGATAAAAGAGTAGCCCAAGAGTGGTGACAAGCTGTCTTCCTTCTAGTCTTTCACAGTTAAATTAGGGACGGCTAGCGCAGATAGCTCTCGTGTAGCTATGCGCGAAATTCAAAGCAAATAAACAAACTGTGTTTCAGGACAAATACATAAAACAAACAGGCAGCGAGTGTATACTAAAACTGAATTTGTAAACTATATCCTCAACGTTATAATTTAGTTGTTCGCTAGAGGGAGCTGTTTATCACGATGACGACACTAGATCTAGAAATTTCGTAAAAGTTGTCCTAGAATCTATTAACTTCCAGCACTTGGTAGATGTGAGAGTTGATAATAAGTACAAGAATCGTGATTGTGTGATAGTAAACCAGTAATTGTTTATTATAATTGATAATTTGTTGTTATTAAGTACACAGCTACACAACCGTGGGTATCGAAACACAATACTTGGCTTTAAAATATTTCAGTCTTACTACTGTTAAAACCTCTCAATATTACCGCTGAGTAACCTTAAGGTAAGGTGTTGTTCGATGAAAGATTGATCAATTTGTTGATCGAGTCATGAGAGTCAGTGCCTCTGTCAGCTAATTAATAAGTTAGTCAGGTTTGTTATTAGTCAAGGAAATACCTGTTAAACGTTACTAGTGCAGTAGGCCTACAGTAGTTCCGGAATTTATGTTGAAAAGTTTATTTATGAAATTAGGCCTACAAGTGAACGTGGCTGAAAAAAACGTTTATTGAAACAATTAACTAATTAGGTATTGTTACGTGGACTGGATTTTGCAGTATTTTTACCAAATAACTTAAAATAACTCTCACAACGATAGAACAACATATAATATGTACCTTCGATGTTATTGTTCTGTATAATAATAGTGAAAGCATAAATTGTGGAAAATATATTACAATGACGATGATTTATTATGACATTAGCTTTACTCATCTATAAAGATAAAGTTATTTACACTAAGTTTATATAGCAGATTTTTCCATTACGCAAAAAGTTCAATAAACTATACATAATGTCTCACTGGATAAAACAATCAAACACTTGAACTTAGATAAACAAAACTATTTTCACTAACCTTCGAAACTGGCAGTTGAGTTAGAACTCAACCAGCTCTGGACTAAAATAATTATAATTGCAACAATTCTAAAAATATAAAATTTTGAGATAGCTAAAGTTTTCAGAAGTTGCGACTAAATCTCAATTTTTTTCCATAATATTAGATCCACGGAGGAAATTGTAAAAATTGCTTCTTATTCTGAGTTGGTACTTAGCTAATGCAGTCGCTATAGGCACTGTGGTCGAAACAAATATGTAAACCGGTCATAAGTTCAAAACCCAGCGAGTGTACTTCTGAAATAAAATGTTAAATCTGAACAAGATAGAATAAAAAGATACATATATCATTTTTAACCTTTAATCACATGTAAAATTTGTCAGTACATGCTTCGTCAAAGTGTTACATTATATGAACCTAGTAAACTTAACAAATCATTTCAAAGGCTTTCAACATTAATTTGTACGTCAGAACAATTTTCAGAAATTACAAACTAAATATGAATACGTTTCAGATATAATAGCTTTCACAAATTTCCCTAATTTTCTCCTCAACAATAAAGCTTGTACGTCCTAAACATTGTAAACTAAGATACAAATTTTAGAAATATTTGTACTCTTCCATAAAGATTCTGCATTAATAAGGTTTGTCAAAGGAGGTGAGGAAAACAAATTCTACTTACTTCTGAATTAGGATAATACCTTTATACTTTATTTTCGGCTCCAGACAGACGTTCTATCAAAGAAATATTAAATACTTATTTTACTATCCACGTTAATGTATACAAATATTTCAATGGACTGTAGTTTTTTTTTCATTTCTCGAATGATCGAGTCGTGATTCTTTTTATTGACTACGTTCGTTGAGTTCATCTGTAGATTCTTATTAAGAGTGAAACTCAGTTCTGTTATTCAGTTCAAAAAGCTCGACTGACTGCCTTCCCTTTTGTCAAGAGTTTAAAAATAATGGTGGTTAAACCTGAATATTAAGGTCATCTTACTTTGCTGCTAAGTTAGTACAATACGCATAAAATGCCGTTCAGGTTGAAAAATCCAACTGTATTTCTTAACACAAATAATGTTTACCAATTTAATAACTTTGTCTACATCAGGTAGGAGACACTTAACAAGCAATGTGGATGCTGTTTGTACATGTTGTGGTAGTTAGAAACCTTACACTCTCTACTATATAGTACTCTGATTGCTCTTCGTATGATTCTGTTGCTACATCTGGACTTTTGGCTCAGATCCTCTTAATTCAGTATACAATGAAAAATGAGTATGCACTGCTGACGGTAAATAGTAAAATCATGATTGATTTAAAAATACATTTTAAGGTATGCTTCACGCTCTCTACTCGTGTTCCTGATTTTTTTTTGTTGTGGTGGTTTTTTTAATGTTACTACATGGTACATTGTAATTAAAAAAATGAAATTCCATGAAAAGTTTAAAAAATGATTTCAAAACATATATATAAAAAAAATCGTTGAGAATTATTTTTTGACCTATAATTTAGTGGGCGAATAAAATAACGCAATACCGGTTTGTGGCATGACTGAAAAGGGAGTTGTTATACTAAAACATGACGTTACACTAATTTTACCCTAAATCGGTCATTGTGCAAGTCTCAGAGATAGTTTGTTTGGCCAAGGACGAACATGTGACAACTAACGATAAACAACTAAGAATTTATTATCAGGATTTTCGGAGTCGTGTAGTACTAACAAAGTATTGAACACAATATATACCTTCCTTTGTGGTTGGTCAAGGACAGGCTTATTTAGAACAGATAAATAGAAAGTCTCGGGAAGGACGAACATAGTTACATCTTTTACCAACGTTCATTTCAAACAACCAGTACATATCATGAGTAATCTCTCAAGAATAGTAAATCTTATATATAATAATGCTATGATGTATTCGTACATTCAAACGCTAATGAATACGTTTCATTAACTAAAATTAGAATAATTAATTTAGTCTATAGTTACAGATGTAGAGCAATTTTGCTCTGATATAAAACACATTTATTACAAGATTCTTAAAAATCGTTAACTTAAAAAAGGGGTATAGGGTGATTAAAAATACTGAGACAATTAAGGTAGCTTAAAATGATTTGCAAACAAACAAGCTTAAGTTCCCCTCTATGCAAAAAAAAAAAACATTTCATGTTCATAATAATTATAAATCTTTAGTAACATTCTTCAATGAAATCATAATATTCTTATTAACATTTTCAGACTTCCATGAAAAGAATATAATTACTCATAAAAAAACTATTAAACTGTATTATACTTGTATATCTAAAGCTTTACATCCCTTAAGAGTTAAAAGATCTTGAGAAACTTCAATAAAAAGTATCTTCGTATTTTTATAATAATTACTAGACCATGTTGATCCTCCTTTTAATTTTACCTTCGTAGCTGTTATTAGACATTGTTTTTTTTATCGAAATAACAACAAATGATCTTCTCACCTTGAATTCAGTCATAATGACATGTTATAGAAATATGTTATCTATTTTACTTTTAATAACAAAACAATAACAGTGCAAAGCTGCACAACGACTATCTGCCGTTCCCTAATTTGTATTGAGAGACTAGAGCAAAAGCAGCTAGATAACAGCACACCCCACCTGTCAACATCGGAGCTACTCTTATATCACTGAATTGTAAAATTGGACCTTCAATTTTATATTGCGCCCACAACTCCAGAGTGCGAAGTAACCTTACGACAGTAATAGCTACCCTATGCCCTTTGTTTGTTTGTTTGTAATTATGCACAAAGCTACATAATGGGCTATCTGTGCTCTGCCCCCACGGGTATCGAAACCCGGATTATAGCGTTGTAAGTCCGCAGACATACCGCTGTGCCACCGGGGGGGCCTCTATGTCCTTACTATAAAGAACTACCGTCCTCGAAGTTTCTTGTAATCTAGTTTTAGGTTAGCCATGTTTGTTCGTAGATATTTTGCTGACATCCCTGAAGCGATTCGTGTTCTTGCTCCCTCAACCTCCCCCCCCCCTTTCCACAATTTCTGGTTGAAATATTCATTCTTTAATTAAACACGTCACTTAGTTCCTACATGACTGTTGTGGAAAAAATATTAATCACGATTTTCCAAACTAATCCAGCAGGGATCGACCTTGAGTAGGGGTTTTTCTTTATTTCAATTATTTTTTACAGCTTTTTATTGCAGAAAGTGACATTTTTCAGTTTAAAATAATTTAAGCGGTATATAAAAAAAATTAAATTGTCTTTCAGTTACTTTCTCAATTAAATATCACGTTTTCTGTTTACTTATCTATTTCTTGATCTCAATCATTTTCCCAACTTACACTACAGTTCTACGTTTCTATAACATTTATTTTCAATACGTTTAACCTTAAAAATTATGTATAAAAGATTATTTCTTATTAGCTTGCTAATTAGCATTTAAGTTAAAATTTGTTTGATTTTTCAAAAAAAAAAAATTATACCAGAATAACTTCCTCAGAAAGGCGAGTACTCTAAATGCAATACTTGTAAAACTTTTAATTTGTTCCAGTTTTATATAATTGCTTCGAAACAATCTTCTTAGATGTATCTCTGGTCTTTTCGAGATATGATCTTTAAAATAATATAAAACGATTTTCTTTACTTGTTGTATTTAGGTGTTCTCCAAGACCGTAGTTGATAGAAATTGAAGTTAACTAGAGCATTTAGGCTTAATTCAAGACCTAGTAAATAACATGCCTATGGTCATATAGAAATTTAGGTCAACAGGTTTGGAATGTAATAGCGTCACCTACTAAACATTATTATTAGTAATATGTATCTATTCAATCGCCTTTATAAAAAAACTCATCCTTTCAAAATTATAATTCACCCTCCTCCAAAAGTAGACATGACTGTGAAAGAAAAAAAAGAAAAAAAAAAGATTAAATTTTGGTTGATTTTAGAATTTAACGAAAAGTTGCTCAAGGGTAACTATGCTATACAACCATAATTTAGAATTGATATGCTAGAGGGAGGACAGCTAATTAACACCATCTACCGCCAATCCAATCTTTTACTAACGAAAAGTGGGATTAAGTGTCACAATATAACGCCTCCACGGCTAAAAGGGTGAGCATATGGGGTGGTAGTATTTGAACTCGCGACCCGCATATTACGATTCAATAACCTTAACAAGCACGTCATGCCCAGGGATAAAGTGTAGGTTATAGTTAGGGGTGTAAAAAAAAATAAACATTCTGCATGTAGCGATATTTCAACCCAAATCCACCCAAATAATTCTGACAAAAATTTAGATATGCGAGGTTTCACAAAAAGCAATTATCATTGTAACATTGTGGAAATTAACATTGCTTTTCTTCAGCACAGTCCTACACCTGTTATTGAAAGTTGCTTTTCTGCAACACAGTCCTACACCTTTTCTTGACCGTTGCTCTTCTGCAATACAGTCCTACACCTTTTTTTGACCGTTGCTTTTCTGCAACACAGTCCTACACCTTTTTTGACCATTGCTTTTCTGCAACACAGTCCTACACCTTTTCTTGACCGTTGCTTTTCTTCAACACAGTCCTACACCTGTTATTGACCGTTGATTTTCTGCAACACAGTCCTACACCTGTTATTGACCGTTGCTTTTCTTCAACACAGTCCTACACCTTTTCTTGACTGTTGCTTTCCTTCAACCTTCTGATTGCTCGTTTTATTTTGTTGTTGTTGTTTGCGAGTTATGGGGGCGCCATCAGCAGATGATATACCACCAAATTCCCTGACCTGATTTAGTTGAAATATATACTACCATTTAACAAGAAGTTAGTAGTTACATATACTTTTTTTTTTATTATATATATATATTTTATTTATTTATTTATTTTATTATTATTATTATTTTGTGTAGTTAATTGTTTGACACTAAAATTCCTAAAATGTCACGTTACTGGGATAAAACACAAGAAAAAGTTTACACAGTTAGTTCTTCTCGACTGGGGGCGACTCCAGCCATTGGAAACAAGGATAAAGGAAGTAGCCCTATTAGTAAATAGAAAGGACATTAAATTTTTATGTTATTTCTAATAACGAAGTTATATATTGCAGGATAGAGACAATCTGATTGGTCGTGCTCCGCTGGCCCACTTTTTATACCTCTTCTCTCAACGTTGGTTCGCTACCACCCCTTCACGAACAGTTCCTACGTGCCACTCTATACTCTAGACACCAACGAGTCACTCCCGCAAAAATAATCATAAATTACAAAAACAACACAATAAATCAAAAAATAATTCTGTATATCGTAACATACTTACATATATATATGTGTCTGGAGGGGTGGGGGAATTTAAAAAAGTTGTGCTTAAATATTCGATTTCTGACTTGACCTAGTCGTAAGAGTGTCGATTCTCAAATCGAATGATTCAAGGTCTGAGAAATGATTCTTCTGGGAAAGTTCCACGTTTTTAATACAAGTTATAGACGTGACAGTCAAATTCCCTTAATCGGTTCAAAGAAACGGACAGATTCCTTGAAGCGACAGCAGTAGTTCAAGATTTTGAGGGTCCATACCTGAAAGTTTAGCCCACCTACATATAAAGTGCTGTTCAGGTTGAAAAATTCCTATTCTTATAGGCCTATAGGCTGAAGTTGAAAATTTTAATTCTGATTTTTTGGTAAGCCAGTAGTTATTATTATTACATTCGAGTCCAACCATCAATTATTGTAATAAATAAACTTTCTGCCACATTTTATATTTTCATTCTTAGCGCTTACATTAAAATAAAATAAAACCTGGAATTTACGTCACTTTAGTTAGTGTTTACGTCATCAAACACTGTTGTTTCAATATTTATCGCATTATATTTTTATAAAATATATTATTGTTCTGTTTCACTGTTCATTGAACAGGTCACAAAATCAAACTTGCTCCGGAGAAACACACTAATTGTCTTGGACAAAAGATCAAATAAAACATTAAAAAGTGAGTTGTGAACCATTTATTTTCTTAGAAAGAAAGAAATACAGCTTGTTATTTATAATAACCTTTTTATCTTATATAAACTTTAGTCTGCATAATTATCGTTAAAGTCTACATGCATGTTAAGTATTACATGCTTTTATTTCCCAAACAAAACAATATACAAATTAACTCATTTAAAACAGCTCAAGCCATATTCTGTCCAGTTGAAATAAAGTGGATGTATGAGTCCTTTAGAAAACTTGACAACCTCAAACACTCGTTTTTAACAAAGGAGATATAGGTGGGCGTATGGATAACAACTGCGCCGTTTCACATATTGTTCTACAAAAAACATTATTTGCACTGATAGGCCCGCGAGATATCAGAGTTTCCAATCTGTGAACACACCTCTGTATAAGTGATCAACATCGGCGAATATTCTATAGAGTCAGATATAGGTTATGCACATATCACGAGAGCGTTGAACCTTACAAACAATAAAGGTAGGGAAAATACCGGGAAATCACAAAACAAAAACCTGTTTGGATCTGTAATCATGAATCAAAAGATAATTTTACTCAGTACTGCAACATGCGTAAGTTATATAGAAGTTTCACAGAAAGTAATATGTAACAAGAAAGTGAATAAATAGCAGAGAAAAATCCCACAATAGCAAAAAATATCACTTCTTTAACAAATAAAAGAATGTGTGCCTGATAAAATGGAAAAAGGCAGTCGTGGTCAGTTATGTTAACATTAAATCAAAAGGTTACACAGGCATTAAACTATCATGTTAAACAAACATGTTGTAGACCTTCGAACATTAAGATAATATTTTTGACAGGTGTGTTCTAGGCATTCTCAAATTATAATTGCAAACAGTGAGTTCTAGACATACTTACACTATCATTTGAAACAGGTGTGTTGTATAGACATGCTAACACTATCATTTGAAACAGGTGTGTTGTATGTAGACATGCTAACACTATCATTTCAAACACGTGAGTTTTAGACATGTTCAAGTTATAATTTCAAAGAGTGAGTTGTAGACATACACTATGGTTACAAAAAGGTGTGTTGGAGACATATTAACATTACGATATATTTTCACACAGGTGTGACATAAATATTCTAAATTAAAGTGCTATTTGTTTAAAGTATAATAAAAATACATGTATTCAACGTCTCCTATCAAACACATAATGTGATTGATAGAAGCAAACACATTAAAAACAACAATTATAGCTTTAATGCTTACACTTCAGTCTTAGGTCTAACATCAGGTGAATGTTGTATCTGGAATAGGCCTAAGACCATAAGTTATGCCTTAAACAAAGTTCGATTCCAAACGTAGCAAATCGTTAAGTTGCACGGGTGTTTAGTAATCAGAATAGCATTGAAACACAAAGATAATTATACTTTTTAAATCATTCTAACATTAGAAAATCATGTTCAGACAGGGATGTTGAAGCATGTTAATGTTAGGACATTTATCTTGACAGCTGTTATATAACAAAAATAATATGATAACATCATATTAGACACATGCTAGTATTAAGCCATCAGGTTAAGCATCAGATTTATACTCATGCTAACATTACTAGATTTGGTCAAATAGATGCGTTATAATCATGGTCTTCCAAACAATTGAGTACATTATATTCTCTGGAATAGCATGATTACAACGCATCTATCTGACCAAATCTATTAATCTTAGCTTGAGTATAAATATTTAAATCAGTATGTCTTGTAACAATCACAGCTGAGTATAAAATTGCAATGGAACGACATGAATCAGAACTATATTTTGAAATTATATTGTATTTGGTAAGGTAGTAAGATGCCATCGAAAACTGATCACATTTCGAAAGGTTATGTAAGCTTTTTTTCCTTTCCGACGCAAAATATGAATACACTCATTGTTTGTTTTGTTAACAACAAAGCTACACAATGGGCTGTCTGTGCTATGTCCACCATGGGTATCGAAATCCTGCTTTTAGCGTTACAAGTCTTCATACTTACGTCTGAGCCACTTAGGGGCCTAATACACTCATATCATAGATATGTGTTCAGATTGAAAATTAAATTTTTCCAATATAGGGATTTCTCTGTACTTAATGGCACTAGAAAACAAAGAAACATGGATTAACATGAGGCACCAGAAACATCCACAATGAGACGTGCAAGAAGTCGTGCCCCAGCCGTAAAAAGCAAAGTTCTACGTCTTGTGACACTTGAGAATCCATAAACACAAAAGTCAGGAGCAAATGCCATCCTCATGGCCTAATCAACAGTGCACAACATAATCCAGAAGATCTTCGTCTGGAGAAGCGACACAAGTCACATGTATTCAAGTTGTTTCCACGACGTATCCATTCAACCGTGACATACGTCAAGCAACTGAAGAATAAAACAGATATTCATGCTATTTCACACAATTGCATACGGGTCAAGTCGCCTGGAGAAGCGTCTGTTGTTTTCTGTGCAATCACAACGAGTACTAGAAAACTGTCGTCCTCGTACACGGCCAGGCATGGCCAAGTGGTTAGGGAACCCGACTCGCAATCTACGGGTCGCGGGTTCGAATCCCTGTCCCACCAAACATGCTCGCCTTTTCAGCCGTTATAACGTGACGGTCATTCCCATTACTCGTTGGTAAAAGAGTAGCCCAAGAGTTGGCGGTGGGTGGTGATGACTAGCTGCCTTTCCTCTAGTCTTACACTGCTAAATTAGGGACGGCTAGCGCAGATAGCCCTCGTGTAGCTTTGCGTGAAATTCAAAACAAACAAACAAACAA
>NW_013672804.1:23102-25894 GCF_000517525.1 Limulus polyphemus
CATATGTAACCATGGAAACATTGTTCAGACAGATGTTTTTAAGCATGCTAATAAATAATGCCATTAAAAACCATTTTCCTGATATTAACCCTATTTCAATATCAAGACATAAGAGTGTGTATTTTTTATTCAAATTAATAGCTTCAGTATTTCACATTTACAGTTAATACGTAATAACATTTTAAAACACTCAGGTAAAAGTATTATTATTTGGTTAAACTTATATTTTATGTAAGTATACTCTAAAATACATACTATGTAGCACTCTGTTTTCAGTATGAAAGTCATCTAGAGATATTTAAGATACAATTTCCATTCTATGATTTTTATTGTGCTTAGAACATTTTGTTCTATACGCATATTTCACTTTAAAATTAATAACAATGTTTGAGATCATTAATATTTACCAAAGCCACGATTATTATTAGAAACAAAAAGCACTTAACTTTATTTAATCCTCAAATTTTATCGTAACATAAAGTTAAGAACTTTATCCCTAAATCTGGTTATGAGAAAAGTTCTTATTGTCGAGGACGTATACACATCTACCACGTGGGCAGAGCAAGTTCGAAAATACAGAGAAGTGAAATGTAAAAAAAAATTATAGTTCCTACAAAAGCGATACAGGCTTACGTAGAGTTTCAAGTGCAAATCGTCACTTTCTTTCAAAATTCCATAAATTCCAAGAAGGATAAATAATCAATCATTTTCAAAATGTTTCTTGTACTATTATAGTTGAAACGAGTGATTTATTTATTTAAAATTCCATAAATTCCCAGAAGGGATGAATAACCAATCATTTTTAAATGTTTTTTTATGCTATTATAGTTGAAACGACTGATTTATTTAAACACTTGTCAATTTAATGTTAAAATGTTCTATATAGTATTTTCAAATGGGATAAGATTATTTATAGAAACTATAAAGATATTCTACTAAGAGTTACCTAACCAGTGAGTAAGGTCTATTAAACAGCGTAGTGTGTAAAATACTTTATCTCCCCTCCAATTTGATCTTGAAAATGATAATTTTTTGTCTTTTTAATCCATTTGAAAACGACACGCTTGCCTTAGGTAGAAAATAAATATTATCCTGTTAAATACCAAGTAGTAAAACCCTCTTAACACTTGTTGAACATATTTATCTGTTATATTCAAAACATATTAACATAGAAAATGATGTTGTCAATATATACTTCCTAATTCAGTAATTTCACAGGTTGTCAAATGATCATATTGTAAATATTCTACATAATTAAAAATAAATTCACTCAAAACAAAGTAATACGTCATTCTTAAATAGAATCCTACTCCTCTGAAAAAAAATGATTTTATTCAATTTTTGGAATTTTAATGGAAAGTGTGGGCTCTAACGAACGAATGGATAACACAGCTGTCTTACGAACAAGAAGAACCAACGCTATTTAACATTTATCCAATCTCCCAGTGAATCAGCGGTAAGTTTACGAACTTAGAACGTTAAATTCCGGGGTTCGATTCCTCGTGGTGGACAGAGCGCAGATATATTGTGCAGCTTTGCGCTAAAACAAACACTTAATAATTACTTTTTAATACTTATTATCCTCAATGTAATACCGAGTAAATTGGGGGAACATGAAAACATGGAACAGGTTAACTGGAAGACTGGATGGAAGAGGGTGGAAGTATGTAGGAAATACAGATACTAAATCAAGTTTAATTAAGGATATTATTAGAGGAAAAAGAAACGATGCCTAACACCTCTGGTGTATAATAGTAGTAAAAATAATAACATTAAGATCATCTTATTTACATTACGTACCTAGTGGTCAAAATAAAATAAAATTAATTTGATAAATGAAACACAAGAATAAATAATAATAATACTAAAGTGCTGACAGGTTGTCTCCCGTGGTCGTTGGTTCGAAAGTGAAGAACCTATGCTTTCACCCGTGCTAAGCTCCATAAACGTGTAAACAAATAAAGAAAAACCCTCATCCATTTACTTTATGGGAAATCTGTGAATTTTGAAATAATTACAAAATTATTATATTAAACATTCAAATTATTAATATAGCAAAAATGTCTCCGTTTTTTTTTCCTTGAAAATGTTGCCCCTGTAAAATATATATTTCTGCAATACAAAACAATATAAAATAGCTTCCATTACGGGGTAAATAGACCTGCAATCCACAATAAAAAAGAAATCACTTACTGATAATTTATGACTTCCAAATCGTATTTATTATAAAAAAATATTTCAGACTTTTTCTGATTAAAATACATATAACACGTCAGGCATTAGCGTAAAACTACATGTATGTTTCTAAGACTCTAAGTCTTAATACGAATATCATGCTATTGGGTAGTAAATTAAATTAATAATGTTTTATACGCCTACAATTTGCGCCGATAGCTAAAATAAAAACTCACCTTATGAAACTTTTACGTTTAAATACAAAAGAAAAATGTGTAATAATGGAGTGTAACTCTCGAATCAACAGTTTTTAATGAATTCTGCCTGTTTCTTAATCTCGTACCGATTGGTATACATCGAACAGTTTAGCTCATAAGGCGTAACTCAAACGAAATATTTTAAAATGTTTTATATAGTAATTAAATTGCTTCTCAAATCGAAACATTAAGTATATGAAATTCTTAGCAAACATCACTTAAATTTTATATTCTGTGACTCTTTGATAGTGTTAAATATAATATATTATGAAACTATTTTGTATATGCCAAATATTTGAAAAAATAAACTATACACTCAATGGTGCCCGGCATGGCCAGGTGGATAAGGCGCTCGACTCA
>NW_013672804.1:26859-36880 GCF_000517525.1 Limulus polyphemus
ATATATATATATATATATATATATATATATATATCAAAGGTCAAGGACACAAGGACTATTAACCATATAACTCAAGTATTTTCATTTGATTATGTTTAACTTTGGAACAATTATTCAGTGTTTCATAAGGACCGATCATTAATTTTTGTTGGATTTAGGTCAAAGTTCAATGTCAATTGATGGTCAACAACGTTCATTATAATGGAGGTAAATTGGGATTTTGAAAAACGATTAAATTGAGATGAAAAGAGGATATTGAAACGTAGACTAAATATTTTGTGAGAAGAAATTATATGGTGTATATTTGAGTTTGTTAACTACAAAAGTAAGAAACATTGCGAGTCCGGTTTGTACTCACCGCGTGCCTCTCAGAAACATTGCGAGTCCGGTTTGTACTCACCGCGTGTCTCTCTCTAGTTTTTAGATGTGATGTTCACGAAATAATTATCATTTTATTACAGATTTCTCTTGGTGAACATATCGGTTTAAAAAGAATACTTCTGTCTTTTTAAGTAAAGGTACATACACATTTTTATCAAATTGAAAACAAGTATAAGACAATTTGATTTTTTTAACTTAAATTTTGAATTACATTACGCGTGCTGTGCCACTAAATATGCATCCGAAGTATGAAAAAAAACCCGATCGGTTATCTCTCTCAATAACGCATCATTTATTGAGGTTAAACTTATTGTTTTGTTGATTTCCATCCCTATTGGAGAGTTTGGTAAGAAACCATTTCAGAAGAGCATTTAAAATTCTTTCTTTTTTTTTCTGACTTTTGATACGTTCTTTAATTTATATGTGATATTTTACCAGTCTTTTAACGATGGTCATTCATCGAGTACCGTATATAGCCAGTAGCTACTCTAGCGATTTTACTCCACCAAGTAACAGATTAATCGAAGACGCACGCTACAAAAGTAATGGTGTAGCTATACAACGAATTACATAGCCCCTAGTGTTATTCGGACATTGACATATGTACCCCAGATGTGACCTTCTGTTTTCCTTACCTCGTTTCGCGCTATTTATATGAACTTGCTTGTCTGTCTGGACACAAAGTCGAACTTGTTTAACAAAAGAAGACAATATCCAATAATTACTTGAGCCAGCGGCAATTCTTAAGAGGCTTTTGTGCACAGCACACTAGAGGCCAATCGTGATTTTTTAAAGCAGTTCTAGGTGGCAGCATATTCCGTAGAGGGCAAGCAGAGCACCTTTTTTTTTTTTAACCTTGCCGTAGGTGTTTTTTTTTCTGGAAGTCTTAAGAACTGATATATTTTATCCTATTCTCTATAGAGTTTGTTTGTTTTTGTGTTTAACAGCAAAGGTACACAATAGGCTATCTGTGTTTTGTCCACAATTGGTATTGAGGGGGAACTAGAGGGTTTTATATGTATTTTGTATTGAAATAAACTGAGTGAGCTCAGGTTATGCAAACAATTAGTAAATCTTAATACAGTTTATAAGAGTTATCTTAGAACTAAAAATTATAACAAGTATATATCTTTTGTTTCTTATTTAGTGTGGTCATTAAAAAACAGCTATACGTAAGTTCGAAAGAGGGAGGTAAACAGATAAACATTTTGTATTTAAATTAATTTTAACATTATATATCAGGTATTTAGGTGTAAAAATGTTCTCAATAAAATGGGCTAGCGCATGAATGCCATCATCACGCTTAAGTTGGCATTTTACTAATAACCATGTCTGAAACCTGGGTTTCAGGTAGACGGTCACAGGGGTGTTGTATAACGACATAGTTAACACCTATGTCAGTAGTGGTTATTTAGACTGAAAAACGTTCAATGGTTATTATGTTTTGTACTTGAAAAGTCCGTGTTTTAAATATAGTGACGTTAATGACGAAAATCCAGAACCGGC
This sequence comes from Limulus polyphemus, assembly GCF_000517525.1. Classification (NCBI taxonomy): domain Eukaryota; kingdom Metazoa; phylum Arthropoda; class Merostomata; order Xiphosura; family Limulidae; genus Limulus; species Limulus polyphemus. The sequence goes on from NW_013672804.1 coordinate 28,747, forward strand.
CAGCATAATGCCACCACACTGGAAAATAATATCTATATAATTTGTTTGTGTGTCAGCTGATAGCAATTATTTGTTTTTTTAAAGATTAAATTAATACAAAAATACTTCTATAGTTAAATATGGAAATTACAACTTTTTAAATGAATATCAGAAATTCATTTAGTTAGATAGAAAACTAAATGATTTTTCGCTGTAAAATAATAGTGTCATACTGAAAATGGATTCTTATCTCTACTGTTACGAGGCACAGCTAGTTCTATGCGGATTTCAGCGCTAGTTTATATTAAAATAGCACTGTCTCTCAGATACTTTAAGCCACACCAACGAGGCCTTTAAAAATTAAGCACTATAATATACGTACGGTGAGGACAAACGACAATCCATGTTTAATATTAATAACACTAGTGTGAGTAATTCTAATTGATGTTTTGGTACTAGTTGCTCAGTATATGGCTTAAGCTTATCAATACAACGCATAGTTTATTTAGTTTCGAAATGAAACTAAAGATCAAGAACACGTTATGCAAAATCTATGTGGAAAGCTGAACTTAATGTAAGCGTGTTAAAGAATACGCCGGCTGGTAATTTTGTTTTACGTTGTGAACAGAGGTAATGATTAATTGATTTATTTAGAGCACATGATTTTGAACTAAACCTTCAACTTTACTATATAGCTATCAATACGAAGGGCTACTTCTTGGGCAAATAAGTTCATATGTCGACTAAGAAGTGAATTAGAGGTATACATACTTAACTAAAGCACAGATTCTGCAATCCTTCTCTGCATATGTAATCACTTCTCCAATGTTTTCAACATTATAAAGTAATTACATCACACCCTTTTATTTAAGGGGTTCGGAGAAGTTATAGTTCTTATTTTCGCGTTAAATTTCCAACTATATTAATATTTTGTCTTTTATCATGATCATGATCTTAATGCGTGTATAGGTGCATTCCGCTCATAGCAAGGTGCAAATCGGTTCATCAGCAATGGAGCCAAGAAAACTTGTTTGCAGTATGTAAAGTATTGTGTAGACTTACCATCCTCTGTATCTTGCCGAATGATACCCATATAATGACACACAAGTTATAGGAACTAGATCCAATTGTCCTTTGTGTAAAGCATGATATTGTAATTGGTCTTAACTTTAGTGGTAATGGATGATAACGTCCGCCTCCATCGTACTAAACTGACTGAAATTCCTTGAAGAAGAGGGAATTTACAGAATGGAGTATCCTGTGCCCTCACAGGACTTTGGGGGATGACAAGACGTTTTGCCGGAACAATCCCGTTTTTCGGTAGTTTGTCCCAGCGTCTCAAACTATCAGTAACATCGAGTCACAAGTGTAATAGGCTTAGTTGATTTGCTCATTGTTGTAACACGCACTATCTTGCCGCAAAATTCTCTCGAAAGTTCTGTCTGCCCACTGAGAACCCAGTTCTACTCAGGTTTTTTTTTAGTTGTACTCTGTTAGACCTATAGCTAAAATTATTTCAAAAACAATGCCAATGTTAATACATTTGGAAATAGCGTGAAAAAGTTCAATGAATTGAAAGTAAATTAAATAAAGTTATATTATTTCAAATTTATAATAATAATTTTGAAATTAGGGACAAGGGTGAGCTTCTACGGTTTTTTGGCTTCGAAATCTGGTCACCCTATTTATAAAAGACAAAGAAACTGAATATATTATTATCAGTTTTGAATAAACGCGATTCTAATGAAATGTATTGTAAATGGAACATAAGTCTTTGAAGCAAGTTTAAAATATTTGTTCGCTTATTAACTTTTATATTTTTATGTTTCTTTATAAGTGACTTTATAGTTATATTTATTTAAAATATATATATTAATGAAAATTTGTGCCTGATCCCTATCACGAAACAGATAATCATAATTGTTAATATTATATTTAATAGGTGGCAGCACCAGCTACTCTGTATTTTCCATTTCGTATACCATTGAGTGTTTGTTTTGTTTGTTTTGGAATTTCGCGCAAAGCTACACGAGGGCTATCTGCGCTAGCCGTTCCTAATTTAGCAGTGTAAGACTAGAGGGAAAGCAGCTAGTCATCACCACCCACGGCTGAAAGGGCGAGCATGTTTGGTGGGATGCGGATTCGAACCCGCGACCCTCAGATTGTGAGTCGAGCGCCTTATCCACCTGGCCATGCCGGGTATTTATAAAAATCTAAAGTTTTGGTTGTTAATATTTTTAAGCTATTCTGACATTTCGCGAATAGAAGTATTATTTAAATTTAAAGTGAAATTTCATCGCATTTTTTCAGAGCAAATAACTGAAACATATCCAAGCTTATCTATTCATTTCAGGGTTGAGTTTCAACTGATGGAAATATATATACCGAATTTGTTTAGAAATTTTATAGTTTTCTCATGACCGACATTTGTCATATTGTAATGTGTGATACTAAAGTTAGTCGTACTATGTAAGAGCAATGTCTCAGTTACTCGCTGTTCTTGAAGTTACTTCTTCCATAGTCCTTATAGAGCTATACGTGATAGCTATAATTACACTACAATTTCTACTGTAGCAAGCTTCTGCGAAAGGCATCCAGGTCAGTCTTAGACCACACATCATGACGCTTAAGCACCAAATAAAAGCCTATGAAATTCATTACAGCTATGTGATCAAACGAGACTATTATGGTTTAAGCTTCTTCAGCTATATTTCTTATGAACACAGTCGTTGATTTCGAGGTGTGTCTAGAAGCTTGTAAACTTTTGATTTTTGAGCTATCGTTAACTTCAAATTTTTGTTATTATCTTGCTAATGGTACCAGAAGACATGCTTAGCTTGATCATAATTGCTTTTTCAGTTGGAGATTCAATCCCCTTTCGTAACCAAAACCTTTTCTTTGCGGTTGAGTTTGGATAGAATTGAGAGGTGGTTTCAAAGCCTTTTCGATTCCATAAAGAACAGGAAAGGTTATTTTCTTCTTAAAAAAAAATAGCATCCTTTTTCCCTGCACTGATTAACAATCTTTCTTCACAAATAGCCTTTCTCGGAAGAACTGTAGCATAATCACCCAACTGTAAGTCTATCCGTAGCTAAATTGTAGGTAGATATATAGATAAAGTCCAGTATATAGCATTACTTTCAACCAGATAAAAAAAAATTCAACACTCAAAAGCGAACGATGTTCAATTAATCTTGACTATAATGATATCCTATTATTTAGACCTGGCATGACCAGATGATTAGGGCGCTCGACTCGCCACCTGCGAATCACAGGTTCGAATCTCCGTCACTGAACATGCTCGCCTTATCTTATTATTTCTCGCGTTGCAGTTTAGTTATGTCGTTTCTATCATCGTACAGTGCATGTTTTATTATTTAGTGCAATGTTGTCGTAAGTAGGATCATTACATTCTAGTGAAATTTTATTCAAGTGATGAACAGAGCTAAAACTAATAACCATTATAAAACACAATCATTGGTGGAACTCATAAAAAGTCTAGTATTAAAACACTTTAACCAAAAAAAACACGAAACATTAAAAAGTTATTTTATTAAAAAACTGTCTAAAGTACAAGTGAAAACGTAAAGTCGTTAACCTTCCTTTATAAATCAAACAAGAGGATGTAATTAGATCTCAAATCAGTCAAGAAATTGAGCTATGAGCTAAATGTTTCTACTTGAAAACAAAAGGGAATCCTCAATAGCCGCGGCACTTGAAGTTATTTTAGGCAGGACTAGAGTAAATTAATCTTCGATTTTTTTCCTTTTTATTAGATATATTTTTGTGCTGCAGCAACACTAAGCGTGGGGCGTGCGTATACCCGATTCGATTTTATTACTTTTCAAGATCTCTACCAGCCTACCCTCAAATTGAAATTCTTTTAGGCACGATTTGAATAAATTAATCTATGAAACCTCTGGTGTGATCAAATATATCAATCAAAAGTGCTTAGCCGCCTGAGTCCAAAACTGTAATTAGATCTCAAATCGGCCAAGAAATGAAGAAGCTATGTGCTAAAAATTTGTTCTTGAAAAACTCAGAGCCGTTCTATGAGCCGTTATGCCGCGACTAAAAATTCTAAATTTTATATCTTGTCGCATTTTAATATTTAAAGCTCTTTATTTCTTGTGGTTACTCTCATCAGTGATTTAAGTACAACGAAAGCATTGCAACTTCAGTTACAAACCTTATTTAAACAGCTCAAGTAGGGAAAACAGCAGCAAGATTTAAACATATAAGGCATAACAAGTTTCGACAAGCTCAGATGATCATGCCAAGTGACCTTGAAGAAGTTTTGCTTAGCTTATAGTTTCAAACATTTTTCTTTTACCCTTTTTAGTCGTTTGAATAACTTTTTAAAGTAGTGTTGTTGTTTTTAGTTACTGTCTGTTTCTCAATTTGTCCAACTGCGAATAACTCGATCTCTTAATAAGTATCTTGAGATAAAAATAGACAGAACAACAAAATACATCCAGACAACTAAAAAACCTCGGTCATAAACAACTGCAGACTTAACGTCTAATAATAATAATACATCAGGACAGCTTTGACGCGTAAAGTCACTGAAGTAAAGCTTGAATAAAGAATTATATTTCCAAATATATAGAACGATGAATGTATTACACTATCATATTATTCTAAGTTCTTATTTTGAAAGATAAGTTGTAATGAGCTAGGCCTCATGAGAAAGAAGCGTCAAATGTAAACTGGGTCTAGAATTAACTCTACCAATTACATATGTCAGTTTATGAATGTTCTATTTAAAACCTCTTTAAAAACTGAGAAGTAAAGCGGAATGTTTTAAACACACAAATGATACTAACATGCAATTTATTTATGATCTTGTTTGTTTGTATGTTTACACAAAATTACACTTTGGAAAAATTACACTACATGGAAGGCAGCTAGTGATCAGAACTCACCACCAAGTCTTGGGCTACTTTTAACTGACTGGACGGTGAAATTTGACCATCACTTTTACAGAGCACTTAGGGTCCCAAAGTATGGAGCGCATTTACGCGGCAACAGACTGAAACCATGAACTCATGAATTCATGGTTCGATTACTCTCACCGTTAGGCCACGTCCAGCCCTCGGTAAGATTTAACAGCATCTAAGTTTTATTATATTCAACTTATGCTTAGAGTCATATTAAGACCCACACACTTAATGCATTCTTATTCGGTACAATGTACACTTTGTAAAAACTCCTATTAAGTTGTTTTATTTTGAAATGCAACTAAACCATCAACATTTGGAAATAAGGCATTGACATTGAGAGTTCAGAAAGCAATAAACATAAAGAGAAGGGATGCTTCTAACTACTCATGGGTCGCTTGAAATGGAGAATGACCTTCTTATTATCAATTTTAATTGCAATAGTCTTCATCAAGTTAGATAATGAAATTAAATAGACCAGAAATGGTGTTTTAATGTGCTGTTGATTAGAAACATTTTAGAAACATATTCGTATGTCACAGCCGACGAATGATGTGGGAGAATGACTAGTCACGTGGTGACGCTATCGCAACATAAAGGAACCAAAGTTCCCTGAATCCAGTACAGAGCCTTAGTTCTACTTGGTTTTTAACATTATCAATACCACAGAGATCTTATATCTGGAGAGAATGAGAACTTGTAAATTTGTTGAGTTTTGCGCAAAGCTGCTTCAGGGCTATCTGTACGAGCCATACCTAATTAAAAGTAAAAATCTAGAGGGAATGTAGCTAGTCAATACCAGCCACCACCAACTCTTAAGCTACTCTAATAGAAACTTTCTATTATAGTATAACGTTCGCAAAGCTGAAGGTCCGAGCATGTTCGGTAATGGAATTCTAACCCATACATTGTAAATGGAGTACCCTAACCACCAGATCATGCCAGACCGACAGAAAGCTGTTGAATCATTACTTACCCAGTAGAATCAATCGTTCACTTGTCTATGCACACTGTTTTGTATTGTTTTTTGCTATTGTTGTAGCTCTAATAAAGTCCCCCCGATGGGACAGCGGTAAGTTTACGGACTTATAAAGCTAAAATCTTGGATTCGATTCCCCGCAATGGACACTGCAGATAGCTCAGCTCCAAAAAACAAACAAGTCTTTAATAAATAATTGTTTTCATACTCTATCAAACATATCTAGCCTATTTATTTCACAGATAGCTTAAAACTTGGTCGAGTTTTTAAATTCTTATTACAGAAAAAAATCTTATTTGAGTCTGCTGTCGTTAAGAGGATCTATCTGATACTTGTGAGGAAATCAGTTCACCTAAGAACACCGCAAACTGGGTGTTCTAATTTGTCGTGTGTGATTATATATTCAGTTTCTTATTTCGTGAAATACCTATTTTGAAATCCCACAGATTATTCTTTATCTAAGTATCTCCAAATTAAAGTAAAAGAAACATTATTTAATAATATTAAAAATAACTTTCTTGAAACAATAAATAATCATATATACACCAAAGTTGTAATATAGCTACTTGATTGTCCTATTTTCCAGGGTTAAGTAGCTCTTCCTCACCTTGCTGTGTAAGTATTTGGCGTCATATACAGAAACACTTTAAACCGACACACTCTACGAATATTCACATTCTCTGTTCAATCGGGAGTTAGGTTTTTAGTATCGTAATTTATCATGCCTCTAAACTGACGTTTTTAACACTATTAACTACTTGAATAACACTGCAGCACAATAAACCAAGATGTCTTAAGAAAACAAGCTTCAGAAACGAGTTATTCGAAATAATAAGCAGGTTAATTAAAATAATAATAATTAATAATCTGTGGTGTTTAAATAAATAAATAATACGGTGTTAGAAAATCCTTACCTTATTTCTGATGTGTTGTCACATAAATAAAATATATTAAAAATACCAATTTAATCCACTTCACATTATAACATTTGCTGTTAAGCGATATGCTAATATATATATATAGTATCTCAACAATTAGCGTGCCTGTCATATCCCAGCCGCCCTGAAGAGCCCTGGTAATGGGCGAAAGGCTTCGTCGGCACCACATAGAACCAATACATTGTGGTTGAAATATTATTATACACTCTTCTTTACTTTCACACGGAAGTTCTTAATAACAATTTTGGAACATATCCACCACTTACATTTTGGGGACTATTGGATCTTTACTTGCGTGAATTTTTATGTTCTTACATCTTTGCTTTACATTTATTATTAACACATTGAGAACATTTGCGTTAAACAATTTCCCTGTATTAAAATGTACAAAAATGTTTTATAGTCATTTTATAAATATACATATCCCCATATTTACATATATATATCCATTTTTGGTTCCATGTTCTTCTTATTAATTATTTATGCATGAAACATCTTGATAAAAGCAGTTCTTACGGATTTAAGAATAACGAATTTATTATTTACATGCTTGACTCGAAAAGTAGATACAACACTTATCACTGTCTACACAATGAACCATGCTCAGACTGGTGGTGCCTGTAGCTGTCAAGGTCAGCTGTGAACACTCTTATTCGTGCTCCACCCAGTTTTGTTTTGTTTTCGTCACACCTCAGAAACAAGACGGGGAAAATAGAGCACTGATTAGTCATTTATAAAGTTTGCGTTCGCTTACTTGTACTTTCAGTTATGAGTCTAGCATTAGTCACGGAGTAAGTGGGTCAAAGAGAAGCTAAACGTTTGTAATAAGTAAAATGCATATAAATAATGTATCAAAAATCATACTGCTTTTTCAGAATAGTTATACAACTATTCAATAGATTGTTTGTTGCTGTTGTTGTTTTATGAAGTTCGTGCAAAAGTACTTGAGAGTTATCTGCGCTAGCCGTCCCTAATTTAGCAGTGATAGACTAGAGGGAAGGCAGCTAATAAACATCATCCACTGTCAGCTCTTGGGCTACTCTTTACCAACGAACAGTGGCATTGAATGTAACATAATAACACTCAAACGGCAAAATGGGCGAGCATGTTCGATTACAAACCTGTGACCCGCAGATTGCGAGTCGAGCTCCCTAATTACCTAGGCCCGGCAGGACCAGGTGGTTAGGGCGATCGACTCGCAATCTGCGGGTCACAGGTTTGTAATCGAACATGCTCGCCCATTTTGCCGTTTGAGTGTTATTATGTTACATTCAATGCCACTGTTCGTTGGTAAAGAG
>NW_013672804.1:36890-43343 GCF_000517525.1 Limulus polyphemus
CCTCGTGTAGCTTTGCGCGAAATTCAAAACAAACAAACCCTAATTACCAGGCCTAGACAGATAGGCAGAGAGACATTGATTTATGCTATTTTGTTTAAGAAGTTTAATACAATTTACCCAAAGGACTTGCACTGCGTGTAAAGTGTAAAAAGCATTTCTCTCCACATTTTAAACTGTTATATAATTTAAAGGAAGGTCCCATATATATTATACAAACAAAAAGTGTACGTAATGAAAAAAAAACATAATACTCAATAAATAATTTAATCCACGTGACAACTGTTTATAACCAAGTACTTGAACATATGCGGTTTATTTTAATTTTCCCGTAACTGAACCGTGTGCTTGAGAATCAAGATCATGATTATCAAATCTCACAGCAGCGTAACTGAGATGTGAGAGAAAGATCCTCAAGCCATACATTCCAGTATATTTTGATGATGATTATTCAACAAAACTTTCAATTGTTAATATTCATTCCGAATGCGAGTCAGCGAAAATATAGTATGTTAACTACGTCTTAAACAATATATATATATATATATATATATGAAAATAGAATGCACACACAAATACTGTTGAAAAACCAGGAAACCACAAAAGGACAGACCGTTTGTTAGATTCTGGTTGAAAAAAATGGGAAAGGTTGAGGATAGGGGTTCACGAAAGATTAGATTATTTTACAATTATTTTTAACGAATATCAGATAGCCCTCGTGTAGATTTGCGCGAAATTCAAACCAAACCATTACCAAGAATTATTCGCCTTAAAGATTTAAAGTATTTGTATTTTCAGCTTTAATTACACTTGAGTTATATTGCCAAGTCAGATACCCCTAGGGACCAGAATAAAAGTCACTAAGTTTTAACTATTGACTAGATGGGAGGCAGCCAGTCAGCAGCGCCCGCCGCCAAAAATACTTTGTTCAGCGTTAAACCAAACGAATATTCACAATCAAATGTGCAGAGCATAATCAGTGGTATCGCGTCGGGCACTGATAGAGTAGAACATTCGGCGCTCTAACTGTGAAAGTAGGTTTTCTCGGGCTACAACAAATTTTTTTTATGCTCTGGATCCCTTGATCCCAGCCCTGAAAAGGACCATCCAACGCTAAATATAACATCAAAGTTCACTACCAATATTAAAGTTCTACTCCTCAAAAGGTAACCAATAATTCTTAAATCACGTTACTTTCAATATTTTAAAACAAGAACGGACGCATTCGATCTGCATCTCCCTGCTCTGCTCTGCACACTGCTCAGCTTTCCAATGCCTGACGTCACGAATTCCTTAGCCATGTGGTCAATCGACGCACGGGTCCCGCCGAAAGAAAATTTCCGAAGGTATCCGTCTTTCTCTTCTTTTCCGCGTCTCCTCTCAGCTCTTCCCACAGCTTGTGAATTCGTCATTAGGAAAATTAAACTGTCGGGAAATTAATTATACTTTTAACCTAAATTCTTACCATGCTGGATTGGATTGGAGTGGAGTGGTATCGCAGTACTAGTCTTGAGCCTTACGATACACAGCCCGAAACGCTAGCCATTAGATTATTCCTGGATTCACGGGCTAAAGGCTTAAAGTTATAATTTCTTCTAGCTTTTAAGTATTTTATAAAATATCATTATAAACCAATTTTAACGAGTACTTTTGAAAAATTTTTCAAAGTCTCGACAAAATATAAGTAGATTAAAAAAAACTCATAGAATTATTAGATAAACCAAATTAATAGTATTCAACATCGAATTTCCTGACCTTTACCGATAGATATTTTACATATTTTTATTACTCGAAAGCTTAATTAACCTTATAATGTCTTTTTGTAAAAGAAAAAGGTTAAGAGAATATTATTATCTGTGCTGAAGGATAATCGTAACTCTAGGCCTTAAAGACAAAAACTTATTTCATCAGTTTTCGGAGAAAGTTCCTGATAATTCATAGGCGTAATTTTCAAGAGGGATGCGGGGGATATGTACCTCTCACTTTTAGAATTTACGCCACTGCTTGATATAAACATTAAATATGAAATTATATAATTTCTGTTTTTTCATACGTAACTAAATTGCAATAAAATATTTCACCACAAATAAAATGTTGAAAGCAATCAACGCTTTGCGAAACGTTGCATGTTTTTTGCACATATCTAGTGTAGTTTGTTTCAGATAATTTCATTTTGTTTAAAGTAGACTTCGTATTACGTAAACGAGCATGGCCAGGTGGTTTGGGTGCTCGACTCGCAATCTGTGGGTTGCGGGCTCGAATCCATGTCACACCAAACATGTTCGCCCTTTCGGCCGTGGCGGTGTTATAATGTGACGGTCAATCCCATTATTCGTTGATAAAAGAGTAGCCCAACAGTTGGCGGTGGGTGGTGATGACTAGCTACTTTCTCTCTAGTCTTACACTGCTAAATTAGGGACGACCAGCGAAGATAGCCCTCGTGTAGCTTTGCACGAAATTCAAAAACAAACAAACAATAATGCTGTTAGTGGAAAATGGTTATTATTGTTGTTTCCATCTTCAATTGGATGAAAGTATTATATTTACATAAATTGAACTCTGTAAATTGTAATGCGCTTTGTTCACAAACTTAGGTATGAACTTAACTACTCTATCAAAAAAGAAAAACAATTTTGTAGAGTTTAAAGCACAACCAGTACATTTTGCACGCGTAAATAAACAAAATTAGTTAATCATACACGATAGGTCTTTCCTGTACTAGTAATTCTAGATCATCTATGTTATATAAGGAACATGTGTGTAGAGAAAAGTTAGTAGAATTGCACATCACACAAAATGTTTCTTTTTCGCTCATTATTAATTTTGTGAACATCGTACATCTGCTATAATACTATAAAGAGTGAACACTGGGATTATCGGGTAACAGCAGTTGAAGAGCATTCAAAATAATAATGACATAAGCATTCAGACTGAAATTTGGGTTGCTATGTTTTGTTGTCACAGTAAGTACTGTATTCATTATTGCTGCCTACTGTAAGTGTCACAGTAAATATTGTATTCATTATTGCTGCCTCCTATAAGTGTCACAGTAAATATTGTATTCATTATTGCTGCCTACTATAAATCCGGGTATTTCTATAATGGTAGGAGAAACAAAGGCGCTGTGTAAATGTCAGCAATAGATAGTATTAATGACGAGGACTATAAAGATTTTATAAAGTTAAGAACCAGATGAACATTCGGGATATGAATCAGCCGCTACCAGAAACTGTTCATTTGCGAAACCAAATTACTTTTACTTGGGTGATAAACAATGTCTAAGAATTAATTCACAAAAACGTTACTTAAATGTATTTTTATGTCTCTACAGAGAGACATACTGTTTTCCTATTTTTTTCTTCTTCTTCTTCTTCCAAATACGTTTCAATCGACCGGCATTCCTTCCTTTCTCGGCGGATTCACTTTAAACATGGTAGGGTTATACCTTGGTCCAATATGCCTATATACCTTTGTTTGTTATTTTGGCCTTTTTAAGGATTTTATTGAGTCAAAAATCAAACAAACCAAAACTGTATATTTTGTACTCCTGTGCGGTCATATTTACAGCAATCAAGACGAAAATTGGCACAAATATAAATTTACATGCGCCCAACACATTTTCATACAAAAATGTTGGATTTTCTCATTCTGAGTATTTTTAGGGGGTCAAGATGACACAAAAAGCATAATTTTATAGTTTTTTGACAACTAATCCGCTGTATTTCGGCCAATTTATATGGGATTTGGTATAAAGAAATGTTTTATAGATCCTATACATATACATACTAAAATGTGGAATATGCTTTAAGAGGGGGTCAAAAGGTTTAATAAACCCATAATTTTAGAGGTTTGGGTTAATTACTTACCCATATTTCAAACAATTTACGTGGGATCAAGTACAAAGATAGTCTTTGCAGGTCCCAAACAAAGATATAGAAGGAAGAAAGCACAATTTGGGGTTTTCGTGAACTATTGATGTGTTTGTCAACAAACTTGCATGTGATTTGGTATAAAGATACCTTCCTGCAGGTCCCAAGCAGTGATATAGACAATTTTTTTATTTTTTCTGCTTTCACGATTTTTCTGGTGTCAAAATTGGCCATGTTGGGATTGCGTGGAGGAGACATGTTGCATTTGCCCGCGAATGTTGGCCTCTTTACTACATAAATATTGGGCTCAAACAAATCTGTATTTAAAATGTTAGAGTAACATAAGCTATTTTGAAACTATCAGAGTAAAACAATCTGTATTAAAATCTCATGTTTAAAACGCCAGTGTAAAAAGAGACTACGTTAAAACAGTTAGGGTAAAGTGTATATTATATCAAATTGTTGTTGTTGTTTGTTATTAAGCACAAAGCTACACAAAGGGCTGTCTGTGTTCTGCCCATTTCGGGTATCGAAACCAGATTTCTCGCAGTATAAGTCCGCAGACATACCGCTGTGCCATTGGGGGTCGTATCAAATTGAAAACCGTCAGGAAAATAGATGTGTCGAAACTGTTGAAATAGAAAACACATTCACTAAAATTTTAAAAGGGAAAAAGATCTTATTAACGATTTTAAAAGAAAAAATAACGCTGAACAGTGTAGTATTTACCCTTAGGAGCTCTCAAGATTACTACCGATCCACCACAGAGACTGTAAAATCAAATCTACATTAAAACTGGCAAACAATTTTTCGAATTTAAAAGTAAGAAAAATATTGTTTTTTGATCTAGAATTCTAATTTAGTATAGAAACCTGAATAAAACTTTCTGGACTTCTCAGGTTGAAATAAATTACCTTATTACTACAACTAAACTGCATATGGTATGACTAGATTTAAGTTAAAATCGAATGGTTTTATTTTTAAAAAATGGTTAGCTATACCTTTACTGTTCATGGTGTTATCCTTAAGATAAAAGTCATATTTTGCTTGTATAAAAAGACTGCGAATGACACTTGTTCATCCAGCGATGAAAGCCATGTAGACAAACATCATCAATATGGAAACACCATTAATCACAACTGTATGAAATAACAGATCCAAGTTTAATAATGGTTGGAGACGGCTTGAATGGGTAATTAAGAAAAACTTTAATATAAGTTTAACATAACAGCAAATGTACAACGTTTCGACAAGGTTTTGTCATCATCAAGTTTAGAACTGAATACGAATTCTAATTTATGAGATGGAAAGTTTTGAACACAATCTCCTGGTAATAAACAAAAATATAAATTAATAACCGATTTCATTGAATGAACAAACAAACGTAGCTACAGCCTTTAAAAAAAGATAGTTTAATTCATTTTTTGGTATTTTTATATTGTATCTGACCCTTTCTCTTTGACTGTTGTAGTGTTTGACTTCATCTATTTCTAGAAATAGAATACATATATTTATCTTTTGTTTTATTTGGGATTCACTGTTATGTACTTACTTATTAATTGAAGATGTTCATGGTTTCATCTACAATAAATTTCATTTATTCACTATTATCTATTAACTTGTTTTTCTAAGAATTGTTTCACTATCTGCACAGCTTTATAATTTTACAGGAATGCATCTTGTAGCTTTTTTTTAGATGACACATTTTACGTTATGTTTATATAGCTAATACTTTCCCGAATTCACTCTTGCTATACAGTTATTTTTATTCCTGTCTCGTTTCTCCAAGTTATTACTTGACAGTTCGCTTACTATGCTCTCAAAAATGCAAGGCTCAAAAATTCTGAATGAACTACGGTTTCAAGGATAGACTGGAAATTTCAAGGTTGGTGTATCCCGTGTCTTAATCATATATTGAAACCCTGTTAATAGATTTTTTTGCAAAATATTAAATTGAAAATACAGCAAAGTATTCCTCATTTATGAAATTTATTCAAGAATTCAAGTTAGTGTGTCCCTTGTGAATACCTCAAATATAAAAAAATGTTAATATTTGAATATTTTAATAACTTAGCAGTAAACAATTTACAAGCCCGTCATGGCCAGTTGGTTAGGGCGCTCGACTCGCAATATGAAGGTCGCAGGTTCAAATCCCACCAAACATGTTCGCCCTTTCAGCCGTGGGGGCGTTATAATGTGACGGTCAATCCCACTATTCGTTGGTAAAAGAGTAGTCCAAGACTTGGCGGTGGGTGGTGATGACTAGCTGCCTTGCCTCTAGTCTTACACTGCTAAATTAGGGACGGATAACGCAGATAGCCCTCGTGTAGCTTTGCGCGAAATTATAAAACAAAGCAAACAACTTACAAATTAAAATAATCGAAGTCTTAAAACTAGCGGTTAGTAACAACCGTATTTTTGAATGATCCACAACAGCATCCAATGCAAATGTCACTTTAGCTTTCGTTACTACATCATCTTTAATATTTTAAACAGTTTTTAATATTCAATAATACTGTCTAAAGCTTCTATATCTTGCTTTATATTAGACTTAAAATAAGACCCAAAACTCGAGCGCTTTCGAATA
>NW_013672804.1:43651-48913 GCF_000517525.1 Limulus polyphemus
GTGATCCTTTGTGCAAACTCTTTTATCAAAATTGCTTTATATTATGTATTTTCGGCAACATTTGAATCTAATGTTAACTTATATTGTTCTTCACACTTCGAAACAAAAAAAGAAAAATATCTCATCCTTTTCCACTTTCAAACTTGTCGATTTAAGTTAGGTCAAGAAAAACAAAACGAAAGATGAAACACTGTTGATGATTTTAAAAGAAAAACACTAAAATAATATTGACACACACAAAAGACACCTTTTGGTCCGAGAGGGGATTCCCCATAACGTTGAAGAATTTGGCCTTGGCCTTCAAGAAATTATACCTACTAAAAACCTTTGAAAAAGATGCAATGTAACTTTTCATATAAAAACAATTGTTCGAAAATTTTCAAAGGTTCTTAAACCCAGTTTCTACTAAGATGAAAGACTGCTAGACACATTACTGAGAAATCATTTACCAGGAATACACAAGACAGAAAAGTAAAACATAAGGAACGAAACATAAAAACAGTAGAAAAGTGTCGTTCTAGTGAACACTGGAAACAACCGGTTTAAACTGATGCCTACAAGGTATTTGTGACAATAATGTTCTAGTTCTAAAAAATTGGTATTCTTTTAAAAGAAAAGTCATTTAATATAAGTTGTATGAGAAGATGAGTCTTCACAATAAGGTATAAAAGAGGAAAAACTTTAATCTCTTATTCCGTAGAGAACTAGCTAACATAAACGAATATTCCGAGCAACTAAATATGAAAGTTTTGGTAAGATGTTTGGTTTAAACTACTACTCGTAAGCATTAATTAATCTTTATAGGATCAAGAACTTTCTTTGATAGAAATTTCACCCAATCACTTTTTCTGTAAAACTAACTTTGTTCTGAATTTTGATTCTTAAACAACTGCAAAATTATAACTTTATTTATTAACTTATAATGAAATGTCTTCATTTATGTATTTCTAACCAGAATATATGTGACTGCTGACGGCTAAACTTTATGAAACTGGTGTAAGAATGGTGTGGTTGTTGCAGGGTTAAAATAAATTAACTAGGAAATTAATCAAATTTGGACCATGCACAATGCATGGAATGAATTTTTTCATAGGGTGAAATATATTTTAAATTCTTCATTTTAAATAATTTAGACATTTTTTTCAATTTCATAGATTTTAAAACCAGTTTTAAAGGCACAACTTGTAAGATGGCTTTAAAAACATATATAAATAATTTCACGTATACGTTACATTGCCTGAAACAGCTGTTAATTTTATCTTATATGTAGGGTGGACTTCTCTTACTCTTCCTTGTTGCCATAACAACAGGACATCAACTTGGACTTTATTCAGGATATAATCGTTTTGGCCACCATCCCTATGGTCATTATTTAGGAAGTAACTTTGGTTATAACCACAAGTACCCTTTCCTTTTGGGCCATCCATTTCCAACTATCTTTAGTTATGGTAATTTTGGTTATCACTATCCAAAATATTCTGGAATCGGTAGTTATTTTAATCCTTATGGGTTTGGGTATGGTCTCTATAGCCATGGACCAAACTTTGGAATTCCTTTCCATGGACTTTTTGGCTTCACTTACCATAAATGATAGTAAAACCTAGGTAAGTTCCATTTTGTTTGTAAAGAAGAACATAATAAGTGATAAAACTAGTTTAAATAGTTTTCGATAATTATGACAATGTTTATGATGTTATGTAACAGCACAGCTGATTGCTATCCTTCTACGTCGAGAGTTAATTTATTGTTTGTGTTTTTACTCAACCATCGTAAATCTTATGTAATATTAGCTAAGATTTTAAACAGTATATTAAAACAATTTTATATACAAATGTGTATTGTAAAAGTTTGAGGCTTTATTAGAAAATCCGCCTCTATAGGAATGTATAAATGTGGATTTCTCGTGTATTTTCTGTTACAACGTCCTTTGCCAATATTTTTTTCCATTTGTTTTGTAATGATGCTCCAGTGATCATGTTCATTTACATGTACTGATTTTAAGAACCATTAAATTTCTTTTTTTACAAATAAGAATCTGGTGAAAACCAAAAGCGTTTAGTATTTCTGATCCTAAGTACTACGTATCATGGAGGAACTTTTTAAAATTAGTCTTATAATGATTCGGTTTTAATATTTAACAAGAGAACATTATAAATCTTACGTACAAAATGATACAAAAAACAGATCACCTCAAATTTAAGAAGGTTTTTTTCGTGCCCTTTATTTTTTAGTATTTCGAAAGCAAATATTCTCCGAACAATAAAATCGAACGGTATTTCTCTGTTATTTTGTAATACAAAGAAGAGGTAACTTTTATTCTTCATTCAGGACAAAAAAATTAATAAAATACTTTCTCCACTGATACGGGCCCAAGTTGCTGAACGGTAAGCCTTAAAGTTTATAACCCTAAAAATATAGGTTCGTTACCCGTTGTGGACAGAGCACAAATAGCCCATTTTTACTTAACTTATATTGGTGGGAGGCTTTGTTTCCTTAACTCTTAATTATCGTTACAAAAACAGACCGAGCGTGAATTAATGGTTAGCGTATCCAATCATAATGTTCAAAGTTCGAGCAACGAAATTCTGCTGAGACGTTCTACTCTTTCAAGTTTGGGAGCGTTTTAACAGAGACAATCAATCTTGCTACTCAATTCAGAGTAGGCGTTTAGACGGTGGGTGCTGCTGATAGGTTGGCCTCCCGCTGGTCAGAAGTCCTAAATAATTAGAAACGGCTATACCTGCACCTTAGTGGTCTCTGGCATTGCCCTATAAGTAACCGTTCAGATTGAAAATACCAAACACAAAGGAAAAAATCAACAGACGAAATAATAGAAGTACTCCTACAACTACAAGCACCTTAAACTCTAGTTTCTCACAAAATACAGGAATAGGTGGTACTAGAGAATTTCTTTCGGAAAAGCAGACAGCTATGTTTTTATTTTTTGCACATATATTGAACGGAATACTCATGTAACGTAGCAACGTGTAAAACAATCAACTGTATACTGATGGGAGGTTAATGTATCAACAAAAGAAAAAAGTCACAGAATTAAAAGTAACTAAAAATTACGTTTCATTCATCGTCAGCCATATAATAACAATTTGGTAGAGTTAAACTGTTTCAAGTCAACAGTTCTAGTAATATTTATAAGATGGTACATTTTTGATGAGTAACCCGAACTTTGTAGCTGTTTTACAGCATGTTTTTTACTTGCCAGTTCTAGTAATATTTATATATTTGTAAGATGGTACATTTTTGATGAGTAACCTGAACTTTATAGCTGTTTTATAGCATGTTTTTTACTTGCCAGTTCTAGTAATATTTATATATTTGTAAGATGGTACATTTTTGATGATTAACCTGAACTTTATAGCTGTTTTATAGCATGTTTTTTACTTGCCAGTTCTAGTAATATTTATATATTTTTGAGATGTGCATTTTTAATGATTAGCCTGAACTTTGTAGCTGTTTTAGTGTTCTTTTACTTATTGTCAGTTCCAGTAATATTTATATATTTGTAAGATCTACATTTTAATGATTAACCTGAACTTCATACTGTTTTAGTTTTTTACTTGTTGTCAGTTTTATTAATGTTGATATATATATATATATATATGTAAGATGTGCATTTTTAATGATTAACCAGAACTTCATAGCTGTTTTAGTTTTTTTTACTTATTGTCAGTTCTAGTAATAGTTAAATATTTGTAAGATGGTGAAGTTGTAATGAATAACTCAAATTTCTTGATTGTTTTACAGGTTTTTACTTGCTGGCACAGCACAACATGGGAAATCTGACTCGCCAGCGGTTGTGGGATTTTTATATATTACGTCTTTCTCTCTGTTCGATTTATGTGTGTAAATAAACACAAACTGTGCAAGATAAGCTGTGTCAAACCATTATTATTGTTTGAAAAATGCATTACGTAAAGGTTTACAAGGTTTTTTTTTTACTAAAACAGACAAGTTTCGTAGACTTCAAGTTACTCGGATGAAAAAGTAAAGTTAATCTGTTTCACTTTAGTAACCAATGAACAAGAACTCGATCAACTAATCTGTTCATTCTTAAAGCCATCTAACTTATAGGATATTGTGTATTGTACTGGTAATTCTGAGGTGTAATGAATCATGTTTAAAACCAAATATTATGAAATCATATAGAAATGAAAGCACAACGTCCGGCGAGTACAATTATTCTTATATCTAACTAACTGATTCGGTGAGTGTTGAGATTTTAAGGGCTTTCACTATAAGCATGCCTATAACAATTGAGGGATCAGTCAATTCCTTTAAATTCAGCGCAGTACTTATTGCTTAAACAGAAACACATTTACAAAAATATAAAGTTAAGAAATGTTAAGTTTCTTTAACAATTAATATTATGTTACGTATTACAATTTACCCCGGACGAGCCTCCAATTTATTACATAACGTATTATAATTTCAAATAGCCTGAAACTGTTTTGAATGATAATTTAGATTTAGAAATTATATAAATGTCGAATGTATTCAATTTATGATACTTGCCATCAAGATTGATATACACAGTGTTTTAATACAAATATATTTTAATATACAAACAATAACACAATTTACAATAACGGTTATTTACAAATAATGATCTATGTACAAAGGTTTTACAAACTTACAAACAATATTGAGTCCTCTATCTGGTCTTGTCTTCCTTGATATTTTATCCAGGGTTCACGATGAGTGAATTTACTTTGTGTTAATGTAGATACAATTCACTTAACAGGGAATTAGTTAGCTCTGTATTCTTCAGTCTTCGCCGGTCACCCGCTGATTTAACCACCGCTGAAGTTATATAATGTTTTCGTAAAAATACTAATGTCCGATGTGAATTCGCTGAAGTTAAGTGGTTTGTAATATTCGAAATCTATAAACGTTCCTGGTCAAATATTTGAAGTTCCCGATTAATAAGCGTTATAACAATCACAGTTATAGCTTCCCATGTTTATAGCACAACAACTATAGCAAACCAATAATATATACTGTCTTTTGGCGCGTCTCGTTGATTATATTTATAGGCGTGAGGAGAGTTTCTCGAATTTTCAGCTTACTCAACAATATAAACGATACACCAGTGTTTACGTACACACACACATATATATTGTTGATTCTTACAGTTGAGATTATTCTACAATTTTATAGAATAGGCGGGAATCTCGCAATACAGATTTAACAGTATAGGTTATGTACATTTCTAAATATATGCCCCCCAGTGGCACAGCGGTATGT
>NW_013672804.1:49905-53571 GCF_000517525.1 Limulus polyphemus
AATTGTGTATATAGAGTGATTTTTGTAATTTTCAAATTAGTAGTGCGTAATACATCGTCAAAATTAGGCCCAGAGTAATTGGCGAAATATCAAAATTTAGAGAAGATGAAGGTATTGAATGTACCTACATTACGTTTTCACTAATTTCAGAAAATGTTATAAATTTATTGGTTCATTGCGTGAAATACAACTATAAAATCTAGGCTACTTCCAAAAAACATTCAACACCTTTATACACCATAAACATTTTATTGTTTACGTCATTGTTCTTATAATTCAGTCACAAATAATCGGATTTTGATGAAACTTGGTGGACTTATGTAGAATATTATACCTCATTGTCCTGCCAAAAATGGTTCGTGTCCAGTAATAACGACGGATATACGACACATTTTCGTATTTTTTGAGAGCCGAATATGATCGACGCTTAAACACTAAATTTAAGCCTTCTTTTTTCTACTTTCTCACCTAAAATGTTCGATACCATGTTTGATCGTTACTTAAAAGCAAAAGTACCCGTCCCCAGTGACGGGAAAAGTTTAAGTTAATCTATCAATTAAAATTATTTCATGGACTTTAAAAAGGTTAATTGTGTTGCACTCTTGGTTTCACACAGAGCGAAAGCTCGAAGCTGCTTATATCGCCCACCGCGAAAGTAATTGTCGAACATTTCAGTCATGCTGAGAGCAATGTGATTGGCAATGTGATTAATTCCTAACAATTTAACGTAGAATATCCTGTTTGGGAAATAAAATTTGGCCTCAATATTATTCATACCTGTTCTCCTGTCATTTCAAAAATGAATGTTAGACTTTCCCTGCTTTTCAATCGGGAAACAGACGAACGTTCGGACAGACACCACGGTTCGCAATATACAGGGTGGCCCAAAAGTAAGTATACAGTTGATAATTGATAATTTATTTAACGGCATTTTACACATAACATGGAATTATGGGAAAGTTAATCTCGCAAGTGCTCGAATTGAAATCCGTCGCTGTTCATACAACTCTGAAGACTGCTTGCCATACTTCTGGAATCTTTCTAACACAAATCTGTCTGTCCATCAAGTTCTGTAAATGTGTATGTGATGTACCCTTTCATTTCGTCAACATTCCGCGATTTCCTACTGTAAACTTTGTCCTTTAGTACTCCCTAGAAGAAAAAGTCCATAGGGGTACAGTCCGGTAACCATGGAGGCATGTCGATTGCGCCTCTGTAGCCAATCCATCTCTGAGGGAAATTTTTATTAAGACAATCGCAACTCATAAGATTCTGCAACTCAAAACAATTCAATAGATTCAACATATTGCAACTGTATACCTACTTTTGGGCCACTCTGTATATAAGATATTTATTTAAATCAACAGAATATAAGTAATATTAACCCAATCTGAATTACGTGAAGTATAAATTACGTGAAGATCGAATGTCTAAGTTCACTCCACCAAAGATATAGGAAACCATCCGCCTCGAAAGCTTATTCTCTTCATTATACCAATATCAAAACTTAATTAATTGATTAATTAATATTTTACGAGTAATAATTAAAATTTAAAAATCGTCATAATCATGATAGTATTCAAGATATCGTAACATACAAACTTAAAAATCACTTAGAGAAACACGGCCTACAGCACTACACAAATCTAAATATTTTAGTTAAAGCGAAACCAAAACCGTTTGAATGGGAAATCTTTCTCTTCTTTACGTTGTGACATCATGATTGAATATTCATCTCCTAGATAACAATGTCCTTACCTTAAGAATAAAACCAATACACTCTTGTTCGGTGTTGTACCAGTCTTATAAAACGTCATGCAAACATAGCTAAGTCGGTTTTACATAAGGAGTTCTGACTGTTTTCTAGGTTTTTACCAAATTAAAATATTCCAATGTAGTGAAGGTTGTGATAAATGTGGTTTTATTTTTATTTTTAAAAAACCGAATACATGGCCACTAGAAATCAAATTCTGCTTGAAAAATAACATTGGCATTTAAAATACAAATCAAAGGAACATCTGCATTTATTTCATCAAATTGTTAATAATTGAGACAGGTGTTTATGACAGATATATCACTCAGATGAGTAGATTTTATGTTAATTTGTTTATACTCATTGCTACAACTATTTTTAGAAAATACTTTGTTTTTCAGCTTTCAGCCATTGTCTTCAAAATGAGACGATACAACGGTTACTGATATGGCAATGACAAATTTATCGTTACTTACTGCTATGAAAACCAACAGGCTGCTACATACAGATCAGTTACTGTCATCCTGGATATGGTTATAATCATGATTACGGTTATGAGGGATATTTATCCCAGCAATTACAATGATTACCTTGGTGGGTTCGCTGGCACCGGCTACAGATATGGTTTGGGCAATGAAAATGGTTTCGGATATAATTAGAAATATTATTATGTCAAATAAAGCACCATATAATATTATTGCTTTAGTGCCAATGAATAAATCTTGTACAGTGTTTGTTTGTTCGTTTTGAATTTCGTGCAAAGCTACATGAGGGCTATCTGCGCTAGCCGTCCCTAATTTAGCAGTGTAAGACTAGAGGGAAGGCAGCTAGTCATCACCACCCACAGCCAATGAATAGTGGGATTGACCGTCACATTATAGCGCCCCCGCGGCTGAAAGGCGACCATGTTTGGTAGGACGGGGATTCGAACCCGCGACCCTCAGATTGCTTTCTCGAAAGCATGCGACAATGCATTGTTGTTGTTTTTTATTGACGCCGTTTATTATTTCTTCTATCACGCTAATTAGATAATTCGTTGTTTGTCTAGCTTTACGATAACAGTTTTGTATTTCTGGAATTTTCTATTTGATTTCTAGGTAAGCTAATAGTCTGTTGTTTCTATTTTTTGAGGTCTTGCAATACTAAAAACTGGTATTTGGTTCCCGCGGTGGACAGAACATAGTCAACAGATTGTGCAGCTTTGCACTAAAACAGCAACAACACTATTTGTAAGAATTTTCTTCGTTTATGTTTTTTTGATAAAAATATTTTTCAAATTATTCTACGTTTTTAATTTTGTCATAAATTCGTAAGTCACGTGAAGAAATACAAACGAGAGTTCTAGAACGAGTTTGAAAGTTATTAACAGCTTTGTAAAACTCAGTTTCTATGTTACATTTCGTTTATTCAAAGGCCTCGTTGATAAGAACTTATCACGGAGTAGAACTTGTTAAATTGAATTGTTTTTATACTGTTCAACATAAGAATTTGTTTCCAAAGAAACCAAATTACATTGTTCTTAAATTATCTTCTTATTAACTTAATGATGTTTAAAAAAATAACATATAGGTTATCTTTTGAACTCCAGTTTGATACGTGTATGTCTTCCTTTCAATTTCATACATTTAAACGAATATTCTGTATCTTCTTACATTGATGAGACAGTTTAAACAGTAAAAACTCATTTTTGTAGTCTTGCATTGTTTTATTTAATAACAATAATTATGGGAAGAAACTTTATAACTTACCCGAAGACGTATATACTGATTTATTTATAACAAGCTAAGGTACCCGTCCTTTGTCCGGGTTATGAACGTAAAAAAAAAATTGGGTGGTAGATGCTACGATAAATAACCCCAAAATATTAACTTTCACACAATTTATTTATAACAAGCTAAGGTACCCGTCCTTTG
>NW_013672805.1:0-1585 GCF_000517525.1 Limulus polyphemus
TAGCTCAAATTGTGCTCTAAATGCTTCCCACAATGCTTTCCCATCGAATTCTTGTGGCTTCCTTCGCACTGGATCACTCCTATTACTGACATTCATATCTGGGATGTGACTTCTAACAGGGCTGAAGATGTCTGCATTAGGGTTTAGTTGCAGGGTCTGAAAAAGGCTTGCCATTGTCTGGGACTGATTAAGTCGATGGTTAATGTATCCTCCTTGTGTAAAAGACAATAAATCGTCCTTTAACATATCTAATTCGCTTTTAAATTTACTAATGTTTTCCGTTTGTACTTCTTGTTTCCTTTCTTGTTCCAGTTGCCACTGCTGTAATTTCTCTTCTTGTTTATTTTCCTTCTCCTACAACAACTGCTGTAGTCTCTCTTCTTTATTTTGCTGTTCGAGCTGCCATTGTTGTAGGTTTTCTTGCCACTGCTGTAATCTTTCTTCTTGTTTCTTTTCTTTTTCCTCTAACAACTGTTGTAATCTCTCCTCTTCTTGTTTCTTTTGCGCTCTTGTATTGCTGCCATCAAGTCTGCTATGCTGTAGTTTGATTTGCCGCTTCTCGTTTCCATTTTTTTTTGTCCCACTCTCTGACACCAATTTGTTACGCCTCCAGTCGTTAGTTAATTTTCCGTAACTTCGTTCTGACGAAACGTTAGCGAAACAAGTCCTTTCTTAAATAAAACTGGTTTATTCTTTCCGAATATAACTTTGCGATACACTTAATTTCAACAGTCGCGCTATAACAAACGCTATAACAACGAACTTCTCACGTGCTCAACTTCAACGATACTCCGTTCAAATACACACTCTCTGACTGCAGTTCAACTACTCACTACCTATACACACACCCGTCACGTTGTGACCATCTTATATATACCAGACTACCCCCAATCTAGTAATCTCCCGACAATTCACGAAGGTTCGAGAAGGAGTGGCATGATACTATTAACGTGACCTCGCTGATGCAACATTACTAATCTTTTCCATTTGTGTATGCCGGCTTTCTCTCAACTGTTGGAAACTTTCTTCCTGTTTCTTTTCTCGTTCTTCTTGTTTCATTTCTTGGTCCAGTTGCCACTGGTTTTCTTACCACTGCTGTAGTCTCTCATCTTGTTTATTTTCTTTCTCTTCTAAATACTGCTGTAGTCTCTCTTCTTGTTTATTTTCTTTTTCCTCCAACAACTGCTGTAATCTCTCTTCTTGTTTATTTTCTTTTTCCTCCAACAGCTGCTGTAATCTCTCTTCTTGTTTATTTTCTTTTTCCTCCAACAGCTGCTGTAATCTCTCTTCTTGTTTATTTTCTTTTTCCTCCAACAGCTGCTGTAATCTCTCTTCTTGTTTATTTTCTTTTTCCTCCAACAACTGCTGTAATCTCTCTTCTTGTTTCTTTTCTTTCTCCTCCATCCACTGCTGTAGTCTCTCTTCTTGTTTATTTTCTTTTTCCTCCAACAGCTGCTGTACTTACTCTTCTTGTTTATTTTCTTTTTCTACATGTTTTTTCTTTTTCCTCCAACAACTGCTGTAATCTCTCTTCTTGTTTCTTTTCTTTTTCTACATGTTTTTTCTTTTTCCTCCAACAACTGCT
>NW_013672805.1:1595-3350 GCF_000517525.1 Limulus polyphemus
CATCAAATCTGCTAAGCTGTAGTTTGATTTGCCACTTCTCGTTTCCATCTTTTTTTTCCTTTTCAGTCCCACTTTCTGACACCAATTTGTTTCGTCTCTGCTCGTTTGATAATTTCTTTAATTTCCGGTAAAAATTCTTTCCGAGGAACTTCAGCGATACAAGTCCTTTCTTAATTAAAACTAGTTTATTATTTCTCGATACAACTTTTATAACACATGCTATAAATCACAGTGATTCACACACTTTACATACGTCTGCCTCTCTATGCAATTCTATCTCCCTTTTTGCTGGCTTTATTTGCCCGTCTTATATACTAAAAAAGAGGGCGCCTGGAACAAACTATAGTTACCAAGAAAATTCATGATCCTTCTAGAAATTCCAGCGCACATGCTCCCAGCGTCGCATGTTTTCCGCTGTCGTAATAGTTTGTTAGCCAGCAGAATTTTAGGATGTCCCGGAACATTGGATATACTATTTCTCCTTTCCTCGACACATAGATAGAAGCGTGTAGCTAAATGAGATGGTAAATATCAAAACACTAGAAAATATAAAAATTATTATGATATATATTATACCTTAAGAACAAGATGACATAGTTGAGGAATAAGGAGTGAAGGCGGGAACTTAAGTACTATACCATACTAAATAGAGCAGGTTATCTTACTTAATTCGGATGATAAGTTTTCTATTTCCCCTCCAGTCTGTATAGTTCTGCATAAATTATTAAATAATAGGTTTAGCGCTCGGACTGTGCCTCTCCCGCTCTATCCTAGCTACGGCTCTGGGCAGGGACGGATTGGGAGCCTAAAACTGCTCGGGCAAATACTCAGAAATCAGGATGATATATTGAAAGATATTACAGTAGGTTTGTCTGTAGCACTGGAACTGTGTAACCAGGTTATCACCCCACTGGCCCAGACTACACTAGTGATCATTAAAGTCGACGTTGTCGTCGTCATCATTGTATTCATTGTAAGAGTCTAGTCACTACCTTCTATACATCCACTACACACATTTTGCGTAAAACTAGGCTTCAAGTGTTTGAATTAGTATCG
Organism: Limulus polyphemus; assembly: GCF_000517525.1. NCBI lineage: Eukaryota > Metazoa > Arthropoda > Merostomata > Xiphosura > Limulidae > Limulus > Limulus polyphemus. The sequence continues at coordinate 2,652 of NW_013672805.1, forward strand.
TCATCATACTGTACAGTGCATCTCAAACTAAAGAAACCGTAGTAATAAATAACAAGCGTAACAAATTCATTAGTAGCACATACATGATCAATAACAAACATAGATTTCTAAGGTTACACGGAAAAATAAATATTAAAAAATCACTAATGTAAGTATACAAAAAAGGTCAAAAAATTAAAATTTTAAAAAAACATTAAACAATTTTTTTAAATTTTAAAAAAACGTTTAAAAAATTTAAAACATTAAAAAAGAAATAGAGAGAAAAAAATATAGATTAATATAAATAATATACACACATAAATAATAAAGAAAGAAACACAGGAAAGAAAAATAATTAAAAACAGAAACATTGTAATATCGCAACAAAGAACTTTATACTCGGTGTTTTCACAATCCCTTTATCTGACAATGGATAATAGATGTGTGTGAAAAGACATCATAATAAGACTGAAAATACATTGATCCAATCATTATTTACTAAGCCAATGGTCCACTGCTGAGTCAGCAGTAAGTTTACATGCTTACAAACTTCAGCGCTAATATCCGGGTTCGATTCCTCACGATGGACTTAGTGCAGACAAGCTCATCGTGTAGCTTAGCGCCAAAAACTAGCCTAAGCTGGCGTGGATTTTAAGTAAAATCAAATGTGACATAATTCAGGGTATTACTTTTACCAAAAAAAAAAATTAGAGCCGGCAT
>NW_013672805.1:3792-4537 GCF_000517525.1 Limulus polyphemus
GACTAGCTGCCTTCCCTCTAGTCTTACACTGCTAAATTAGGGACGGCTAGCGCAGATAGCCCTCCTGTAGTTTTGGGCGAAATTCAAAAAAACAAAAACAAACCAAAAAAATGTCTGTGCAATTTTATGCACAGCTATGAATATTTACTGAAATTTTCATTTTTCTATTTTTCTCAGGAAAAGCAACGTTGGTTTGCCTTTTCATTTATTGGTAGCATTCTGTGGATAGCTTTCTACTCGTATCTTATGGTGTGGTGGGCATCTCTGACTGGTGACACCGTGGGTATACCGAACGAGGTAAGAAATGAGTTGTCTATTGTAGCATCACCATACATATTGACGTATGGGGAAAAATTATATTTTTTAAATTTTGTAAAGTTTATGCTGGTTTATAATTATTGTTTATAATAAGAAGGTAGGTAAAATTTATTATTAGACCAAATAAAACAAAATAACGACATAAACAGAAAACATTGTTTACATGTCATTTTCTAGATCAATTGTTTGAAATATCGGACACTTATTACTAGCTAACGACCACCCCCTGGTGTCTCAGCGGTAAATCTGAAGGTTTATAACGTTGTTGCGTCAGCGAGGTCACGTGACTAGTGTCACACCACGTTTCTAGAACTATCCTGTACCTTCGTGAATGACCTAGCATTTACTAGATATATGTTAGTCTGGTATATATGTAAGACGCACACAACGTGACGGCAATAGTGTGTGTAGGTAATGAGTAATTGAA
>NW_013672805.1:4764-11082 GCF_000517525.1 Limulus polyphemus
AGCGTTTGTTATAGAGGGATTGTTGAGATTAAGTGTATTGGTAAAGTTGTATTAGGAAAGAATAAACCAGCTTTATTTAAGAAAGGACTTGTGTCGCTAAAGTTTCGTCGGAACGAAGTTACGAAAAATCAATTAACGAACGGAGACGTAACAACGATAAAAACAGGGTTTCGATACCCGTGATGGATACAGCACAGATAGGTCATTATATAGCTTTGTGTTTAACCAGAAACAAACAAATTACCAGCCAACACCTTTGTGCAAAACTTGAAACAAAATTTTCAGAATGATAAATTTTTATGTGTGAACGTTTCATAAATAACATCTTCACGACTAGACATCGTAGTATTCCCCAGTTCCTGTGTTTACTTTAGTGACTGAACGAATATCATATTAGTATTAAACTTACAAGTGAGGTAATTTTAGGGTTTGGTATGGCCCTTTTGGTGTCACACCTCAATTCTCATTGTGTGATATATATGGTAGTGTGTGTAGCAGAAATAAAAACGAAAATAACCTGAATATTAGTGATGTTTATCGATAATTTTTGTCACGCAACATTTTCAAAGCAAGGGGAGTTGGCATTTTCTTTCACTAGTTTTCAGTCTTAGAATGCTAAGCATGGAATTCCGAACTAGCACAAACTTGCCTAGCCAAAGTTTCGGTAATTCTTTATGGGAATAAAACACTACAGCAGTCAAAATACATATTGTTACGTCTCTGGTCGTTAGTTTGTTTTCCGTATAATTTCTTTCCAATGAAACTTTAGCGATACAAGTCCTTTCTTAAATAAAACTGGTTTATTCTTTCTGAATACAACTTTGAAATTCATTTAATTTCCACAGTCACGCTATAACAAACGCTATAATTCACAACGAACGACTCACGTGCTCGACTCAATCGTCAGTCTCTCTCTGTCTGCAGTTCAATTACATTGTTGCCGTCAGTTCTTGGCGGTCTTATATGCAAGAATACCGTACATCTAGTAAACACTCGAGGCTTCAAGAAGGGACATGAATTTTCTAGAAGCGTATGACGTGTTACTAGGGTAACGTGACCTCCGCTGTCGTAACAATATATATATATATAGAGAGAGAGAGAATGAGCGATGCAAAAAATCAATAGAACAGCTAGAATAGCAAAATACTATCTCTAAAAACTTTATTGCGAAATGAAATTTAGTACTTAATTTATACCAGGAGAGCTGTAACTCTATATTTACCACCTCCGGGGATTAGGTTTTACAGAGTTTACAACTACACTAAAAAACTACATTTGTGACATTCTATAATACACCCCTAGAGTGCAAGACTTACCCCGAACGAACTTTAGGATTTAGTGTTAATATAGAGAGCATGTATTTAGTATTTTAGTAACCTCAATTGAAAAAAATGTACAACTTCCAAACTCCAAATTTTATGAGAAGTGCGTCGTTATCTAAAGCAAACGTTTGTAATCCTAAAACATTGTCAAGGGAAGTTTATCATAGTAACCTGTATTTTAGCGAAAGATAAAAGGTTATTTTCCAAGTGAAGTAAACCGAGATTCATCCAATCAGTGTGTTCATTCTGTTAATCATACAACTGGTATAATTTTCCAGTAGAATTTGGAGTCTGTTCAGTGTGTTTTTTTACAGGATGATAGAGTTCCAGGTACAACCCATCTAATGAAAACTTTTCCATGAAATGTAATTATTATTTATTTTTTTTTAGACTTTTCTTAAAACTATTGTCTGTACGTGAATCAGGTTATGGGTTTGACATTCCTGGCTGCCGGAACAAGTATTCCTGATCTAATTACTAGTGTCTTGGTGGCCCGCAAAGGATTTGGGGATATGGCTGTCTCCAGTTCTATTGGAAGCAATATATTTGATGTAGCTATGGGGTAAGCATTTCAAATACTGTGAGTGTGTTTATACACGTTATTTACAAAATATCAAAAGTAAATGTCTTCAGACATTTGGTTCTCGTAAACTGGCAAAGAACTTGTGATAATGTGTTACCTGAGGATGACACTACATTCATACTACAATAAATAAACTCTTGTATTGATCATATAAAGGTTACGTTTGTAAGGTAAGTACAAAGCTAAAATTGAGTAAAACGTAGACCGTGTATGATGCGGCATGCCAAGTAAATATAAAAGCTCAAGATTGTACATTAAAATTGAAAATGGAAAAAAAAAGAGAAGCAACTTATTAAAATCGTAAACTAGAGTTTATCTAACTACGACAATTCTCACCTTATTGTTTACTCTATTGTTGATTATGTGTCTGTTTATAAATATTGTTGCCTAATATAAGTTTATTCAATATATTCTTGACTATTCTGTAGGTCCTGACTGATCACATTGTACTTACTGTTGTCTGGTGTAGCATTGTTTACCGTATCATTGATTACTAGCTGGAGTACCCGTCCCCTAGTCGGAAATTATGTAAATTCATGATTAATTAAAGGTTATCTTAGGATATGAAAAGTTGCTTCCCCTATATGTAATTGTAAAAAACGTCCATAAAACTGCAAAACACAAAATATGAAACCGCAAATTTGTATGTATCTCCGCATGGAACCTACGAACCTTCATGCCAAATTTGGTGAAGATCCATCAAAAGGGGGCAAAGTAGTGGTAAAAAACGCAAAAACTCCCACAAAACCGCAAAACTGAACATTTTTATGTACCTCCATACCAATTTTGGTGAAGATCCCTCCACACCCTGTGAAGTAGTTACATGAACATACAAGAGACAATACTATTATATTTTTACAGATACTTCAGTTCTCTGTAAATACACATTGTTGTTTGATGTAGGTTTATTCTACTATTTACTGAGTATCTTGTAGTTCTCGTCTGATTATGGTATTTGCACTGGTAGTGTAGAGGAAGTTTATTGGTTCTGTTGTAAATATATTATGGCTGCGAATAGGAAGGTCTTAAGTTTTCGTACAGTGGTGTTGCTGAATGCACTCAGCAAGTTTAGCTGAAGATACATTATTAGAGTAACGATCAATCCCGTTATTCGGTTCAAAGCCTGACACTTGCGGAAGAGTGTCAGTCAAACATATTGTTATAAATACACGCTTTATGCACAAACTTTAAACCCGTTACTGATGAATTAATTTCATTGAATTACAATTTACTTATCATTAAAAATTAGAATCTGATTACAGTCATTTCACTTAAAAAAAAAGCATGTTCCCACAGTTTCTCATCTTCACTGAATACTTTATTTTATGAGTGATAGCACCTCTAATCTATACGATTACCATTAGCAGTATTGAATTGTTGTGTTAGATAATCGAGTAAAGTTCCCTGAGTAGTAAGAATTCATCTATACTGGAGTATATAACATACAAGAAATAATATATATTACAATATTAAGAAACCTACCACATCTTAGCAGACTTTATGAAATTCCAGAATAATACTAAGAACTTAGAAAGTGTACGTATAGTTTGGGCTAAATTAAGTGTTGTTGTTGCTTTTTTGTAAAAAAAGAATAAAAATAAAAGTTCTTTTAATCAAAGAGTTTGTGAAGAAAACTATAGGTAATAGAATAGTGAGTCGCTCGTGGCTCCAATGAGCTTTTGGTGAAAGCTTACAAATTTAGTCATAATCCACCCACTCCTCATATTAAGCGTTCCAAAAACTTGATTAAAATGTGTCTTTATCGGATCTTTATATATTGGTATAAAATAATTTTAGTGCAGCAATAAATGCTTTAAAATGCATTTTATTATCGAAATAAAGTATCTGATGAGGTACAGTGTAGAGTAGTAATGTTATTAATATATTTCCAGACTTCTTACTGATGTCTTACGATCTTTTCTCTTACTTGGAGATATATTTATTAACAAGACAATTTCATCTTTCAAAATGTTAAGAAAAGATAAATGTACCAAGTGCTCTAATCGTTTATACTAAAATTTTAAATGATTCTTAATGTCCGAATGGTGATTAGGGCAATCTATGGGTCGCGACTTCGCATCTCACCACTGAACATGCCCGCTGTTTCACCTGTGAGGGCGTTATAATAAAACGGTCAATCCCACTATTCAAGGGTGAAGAGTAGCCCAAGAATTGGATATGGGTGGTGTTTACTGTTAACTGGGTACCTTCCTTCTAGCCTATCACTGCTAAACTAAAGACGACTAATGCAGATAGCCTTCGAGTAGCTTTGCGTGAAATTAAACCAAACAATCATAATGTCCAATAAGGGACGTGTAGAATGAAGAAAAGGAGTCCACCCGAAGATCTTTAAAATCATTGAAGAAGTAGAAGTAGGCATACAACTTGATGGAGAAGATAGAAAAAAAATCTATTATTTGTAGTCATGAACGTCTGACCAAGCAAATGCGTTGAGGTTAGGAAGTTCAAAAGCATGCTTCTTCGGGACAATTTAAATTCTAGGAACATGCTTCTTCGGGACAATTTAAATTCTAGGAACATGCTTCTTCGGGACAATTTAAATTCTAGGATTAAAATGATAATATCTCCCTCATAGTTGTACAGGAATTCCTGTATTTTACTGATAACCAGCATACAGGGGAATAACTGCATTAATAAGCTAAGTAATTCACTGCTCCAGGAATTGTTGATCCAGAATAAGGGGAGCAACAGGGGATTTAAGAGGGAAGAGGGTAAGGCCCAGAAAATGACATCGCGTTTTCTGATTTACTCAATGTGTAAGTTCACAAAAAGCAAAGAAATCAGAAAACAAAGTTGATGCCAAAAGAACAAATTTTAGGGATGAAATTATGCATTTTAAGACACCTTGAGTAAATTTTTAAGGATCATTGTTCAACAAGAATTCCTGTTGTATGTTGTAGGAAAAACGGAACAGTTTATAGGGAAACATTTAAGCTACAATAATAAGCTAATAAACCCAAGTACTCTTAGTCAAGACAATTTATATATTCAACATTTCTTCGCTGTTTAACCAGTCAGAGGTCATTAGTAGGGAGTGAAAGAGCTGGTGATAGCATTTAAACTGCCGTAGGCCAAAGGAAAATACTAGCAAACCATATTCAATATTAGCTAATAAAATACCTAACAGATAGTAACCATGTCAGTGCGAGTGATGCCTAATAGAGGTTGGTAGTGTTATTAAAAATGATTAGATTTATGAACAAAGTTCCATCATTGCATTGTAATCTTAGGCGTAAACAAGTTCCCGGATCTTGACGAAAAGTCCCACCAGTGGCTCAGCGGTAAGTCTGTAGGCTTAAGATATTACAAAAGTCCCACCAGTGGCTCAGCGGTAAGTCTGTAGACTTAAGATACTAGAAAACTTAAGCCTACAGACTTACCGCTGAGCCACTGGTGGGGATAATAAAATTCAGGTTCCGATATCAGTGGTGGGCAGAGCACAGATAACCAATTGTGTGGCTTTCTGCTTAACAAACTAGCGTTGATTTTTTTCTCTCTCTTATCACACTTTAAACAAGAAATCCAGCACCGATGAGCTAGTGCTGAGTTCTTTATGGCTAATGTTTCTAGTGTTATTTGTTAGTTTTTGTTTCATTTTAAGACAAACAGATTTGATCAATTATGTCAGGTGTGTACTATCTTGATTAGGAGCACAAGAAATAAACATTTTTTTTTTTGGACGGAGGGGTAAATAATATGTTGCCAAGCGATTGATATTGGAGTTGACATTCTTCTGTTGAAGAAAACAGTTAGTTTAGAAAGGACAAAAACGGACACTCACATGTGTGACCACGTGCTTTCCGCACTTTGCAATTCTTTGCCTGTTTAATGTGGCAAATGGATGTTTGTGTTTCTGAAGGACAACACGGCTAGGTTTGCATCATTATGTTTCTTCGTACACTAATTTGTACAATAGCTTAACATGTGCCACAGTTTACGACTGTAAGTTTAACACTTTGTTCTTCTTGTGTTTTAGTCTTCCACTACCATGGTTTCTAACAACCATGGGCCACAGTTTACGACCGTAAGTTTAACACTTTGTTCTTCTTGTATTTTAGTCTTCCACTACCATGGTTTCTAGCAACCATGGGCCACAGTTTACGACTGTAAGTTTAACACTTTGTTCTTCTTGTGTTTTAGTCTTCCACTACCATGGTTTCTAACAACCATGGGCCACAGTTTACTTTGTTCTTCTTGTATTTTAGTCTTCCACTACCATGGTTTCTAGCAACCATGGGCCACAGTTTACGACTGTAAGTTTAACACTTTGTTCTTCTTGTGTTTTAGTCTTCCACTACCATGGTTTCTAGCAACCATGATTTTTGGACCTGTGCAAGTGAACAGTTCAGGAATGGCCTGTTCCATTGTTCTTCTCTTTCTGATGTTGCTCTT
>NW_013672805.1:11792-33830 GCF_000517525.1 Limulus polyphemus
TATATATATATATATATAAATAAATCATTGTAAACTTATTTTCAGTTATCATAAAACAAGTTTACAATCAGGAATAAGTAAAGTATATAATATGTTTGATTCAAGTTACAGATAAAAATTAACGATTTCATTTAAAATGCTTACTAGGTTTGAAGTTTTGTTTTCTCATTTAAATGAGAAATTGGTGATTTAAAACTTTTACTTAGAAGTGTGATGTGAGTCATGATAGAAAAAAAAACTGTAATAATTGTAATTTAATGTTTTTTTTCGTATTTTACTCTAAACTTTATGAATTCAAGTTTAACCGTTATTGTTCAGATAATTATATTATAGAAAAAAAAAACAGCAACTGTTAAAACATTGCCGGGTTCATTTTGGCACGTATAGTGTTTAAAACAAACAATTTTTATTTCTGCCTTATTCGTTTAATAACGGCGTAGTGAAATACTGTGAAGTGTTAAAACATAACATACATGTATATTATTTATGTTTTGGTAGCTATGTCACTGTTGTGCATATTATGTGAAAGTTACCAAGTTCACTAAACATTACTGCTCCTTGCGTTGAAAAGGATCCCATTACATAAATCAGTAATATCACAGTAAGAAACCATCGTTTTAAACACAACACCGCATGCGTAATCTTAAAATTTCTGTTTATAACAATTAACCATGTCATAGCAGACTCCATAAAATTCAAAATAACAGTTAGAAGGTGTAAGTAAGGTTTGACCTAAAATAAGCTTTGTTGTTAGTTATTTGGGTATTAGAGCTTTAATAGAAGATCCCTTTCGTAAATCAGCTTTTTAAACTTTCTATAAAATATTTGTGAAAGTAATAATTATCTTTTTGGAGTAGATGCAACTCTAGAACTTAATTGTAGATAATGTAACTAGGAGCACTAAATAATTAGTGCTAAAATAATGAGCGAAGTCGTTTACTGTGTTTCAATAAATTATATCCAAAGAGTTTCTGCATATGCGATGCTGAAATTGAACAACCCATTTGTTTCGCAGTACTAATTCACAGAACTATAGTAAGCTGTCTTAAAATATATACAAGATTATACGCATTCATAAAAAAGCGACTAACCGAATGCACATTCCACAGATCAAAGTGTTTTATTATTCACGAACAGCACAGCAGAGTTGCATTATGCTTTTACTGTAGTTCATGATAGAGTACAGTATGGACATAAATATTTCATAGCACTACTGTATTGTCTTCATTGTAAGTTCTCTACCTATGCTGCGAAGCCTGACGAAGGGTAGTTTCTCGCAACTCTAAAATATACGTAAGACGGGTTTTTTGTTGTTTTTTTGGGGGTTTTTTTTTCGTGCTTCTGTTGTTATCAGTGATTAAAGAATTGTAGACAGTCATTTTATAAAAAGGGACTAACTGGCGCCAGATTTTTTATGAAATTCTGAGGCCGTTTTTCTCACAAAATTCTCCTTAAAATGCTCCAAGCTAAATAAAAATAATAGCTCATACTTACACTCGTGTTACTACATCAAATCAGAACTGCAGAAAACCACATGTCCAATTTACACTAGTAACCTCCAGCTAGCTAATAAGTCAAGGCAGATCTAGCATCATCATTCTTCTGGGCAAAATTAGTGTGGTCCAGACAGATTAACACCTCAGGTCATGACTGACACTCCTTCAACTTTCTAAAGAATTAACATGACTGCCAAATTTTATGCTGCTATATCTAATTGGAAAAACTAATAAGTTCAGGTGAGTTTTATTATTTTTGGAAATTTAAAAATCTTTACTAGGTAATATAAACCAACAGCTTGAGGGCGAAGATTATTCAATGCTAAAAAATACCAAACATTTTAATTTTATGCCAAAAGGGAATTTAGTAGGCGACTTCGCAGGTTCAGACAGTAATTTTTACAATCTAGATCCTGAGATGAACTTAAGATGACTGTGTATGTTTACCCAAATATGTAGAAGGTGTTTGTATGTCCAGAAAGATCATCAGTTTCTGAGAAACTTAACAGATGGAAGCCACTGATACTAATATAAGTACAGATGTTTTACAGAAATGCTGGAAATGCTAACAGAATTCTGGAAATTTCAATGGAGTTGTACAAAGAGATTTATTTCAATAACTTCGAATTCAGAACACACATTTTATCCCGAGCTTGTAATCTGTTTATAGACGTCATGTTGACATCTTGAAATGTTCCTTCGCGCTTGCTCTCACGTAAACGAATGAGAAACTTAAATAATGATAATGTATCATGAGTTCGACTTAGCAACTGTCACAGTAGCTCGTTAAATATCAGATTTCACCCACGCTTCTACTGACCACACTCATTTCTACGTATATCTATTATCAACCAAGTAAGTAAAAGTACCGTTTGAAAGTCAGTTAACACAAGACTTTTGGCTCTATTCCTAAATTTTAAATAAACCATGAAACCCAAATATCAGCTGCAGTTATTATATTATATTAAGATGAATACTTCTGTTTGAATAGAAGGACACTTACCATAACACAAGTAATTTCATCACTGTGTACATGGGATCATTCTGAACAAATACCACCGAAGGGAGCGATTCTCACGGGCACTTTAGGGTTTTAGGAACTGTCACGTTTTTGGAGCTTACGTGAACTTGGGCAGTGAAACAACTCAGGTAGTGTGTACAACAGTCAGTAATGAATATGAATTTCAATAACAATGTACAAGTTATGTTTAGAGCGTGGCTTGCCGTTTCTTCATGTTTCATTCAATACATGAACTTTTATTTTTAACTCAATCTCAGGCTAGGAAAGTAAATATAGATCGGGTCTGAGTAAGGAACTGAAAAAAAAAGTTATACGTGTAGGTTCTGACTGGTGCAGCTGTGTTAGCCTATTGCACACGAACTCTTTATCTTCGTATTTCATTCGGATTATGGAAGTAGTTTCATCATTGTTCGGTAGCTCTCAAATTCAGTTGCGACCATGAAAATAATTTAATCAAATATGGCAACATAAATACAGAAAAAAGTAACTGTCTAGTATACGTCTTTCTGAAGTTCATGTCGCTTTTAGAGTTTCAATAGGTATAACTTTAGAGCTTTAATAGTAGGTCCTTTCCGTAAATCAACTTTTTAAACTTTCTATAAAATATTTGGGAAGTAATATTTATCTTTGTGGAAGTATAGATGCAACTCTAGAACTTTAATAGAAGATATCACAGTTTGAAACTTTCTGCAATTTAAATGTTGATAATTCTGTTGGAATTTAAATCAATAATTATCTAGTGTAGTTCGTCAGTAAACTCAAAAAATAATCGTTTATGTCTCAAAAAGCGTTAGAGCTTTTGTGAAGTACTTATTGATCTTTATTGAAATTATTGATAAATTTTGTGAGTAGATCAAAAAAATTTCCTTTTACATATCGAGGTCTTTAGTCATTTGGCAGATACTTTAAGAATTATAAATACATTATGATAATATTATCTTTAAATTTGTTAAAATATTTCCACCACTAGAATTATAAACTTAGCTGTAAATATTTATGTAAACTGATAAGAAGGGGAGATAGAAGAGTGATATTATTAAAATCAATGTGAAAACATGACCACGACCCATTCGCGTTAATATACTCCATATTTATGCATGCTAGACATTCTTTTCCTCTCTACAGTTTCAGATATATAAGTAGGCCCGCGTTATGTTTGAGACTAGCGTTTCTAATTAGGTCTGTAGACTATACTTACTGGTTTCGAAAATATAGTAATTTATTTATCATGGTCGATATCGATTCGGAGCAGTGATCCTGCAATATGTCATCTCCACAAATCATTACATCTGACAAATAATTTAAAACTTTCATAAATACTGCATAAAATTTAGTATTGCTGTGCACGAAAGAATGACAATGGTGGCTTATGTAATAATAATCATTACAATTTTACAGAATTGCTTCTTTGTAATAGTTTGAGTATTGTGGATTAATTTGAGTGAAAGCGCCAACGTTACAGTATCATCAGTAATAGTCATGGCATTGGTCACTCTTAAAAGGGATGTGCCAGGACTATTATAAAACCAATGTTAGTACTGTGAACAAATATACAATACTGATTTGAAACACGCAATCAAACACTATTGCGATGGATGCCCTTTTGCAAAATTCACCGTCGTATCAACTTTTCCACTTTGACATATGAAAGATAATATTTCTGATCAACGCCCTTTTATTGAATGACCTTACTTTTCAGACTATCCTGATCACTGTCATCTGCCAGTGATAGTCCTGGTCACTCTCATTTGCCATTGCAACATCAAGGTGAGCAGGGCATTGTTAAAAACAAGCTTGCTCCCTCAAATTGTTATGGTGAGAAAATATACCTACTTCATGACGTGTGACATACGGGGGTTAAATTCCACTTAATCTTATGGATTACAACGTTCACATCTTAACAGTTTAGTCCTTTTACATATAAACATAAAATTGGAATTGGTTGTATCTCTTTAATGCTTTATTATAATTTTGTGAGAAATCTTGAATTGATACTAGATGTCACGTCTTAACTTGAACTTGGTCTTAATTTTATCTGAATGAGTATAACTTGGAACACGGACGTCACTATTAGAAAATGCATCACGTTAGTTTTTTATTCCACGCGGGAAGTGTATGCGACAGGTGCTGCTACATCCCGAGTCTATAATACACAGATTATACAAAACCTTCAAGTTTTGTTGTTGTACACTCACAACCTCAGAATTCTTCCCTCAGTTATGTATGTGTTAATCGTGACAAACACATACATAAATAATAAACAAAATACGATACAACTGTAAACAAGCTAAAAGGAGATGACACTAGAACGTATTTGTGACGTGGATCTCTGTTCCTGTGAAAGGTTACAATACAGCTTACGTTTATGTCAGAGCCTTGTACTGTGTATATAAAAGCAGGAGCAAAATTATATGTATTGGAGGTTAAAAACAGACTACCAAATCTAATTTGAATTCGGTTGCTTTTGACTACGTAAAACAATATCAACATGAAATGAAGGAATTATGTCAAGAGAAAATTTTGTTCTGGCAACATCCAAAAAAAAAAATTGAAAGTAAATGCCTTCTGTATATAAATGAGCTAGATTTGGCCTAAATACTTAGAACATACGCAAAACATAGAAACTACGATTCCGATTAAAAAGAAATTCATACACCTCTAACAATATTTTATTTAAAAAATGCTGTTGTTTAACTTTTGCTCAGAATGAAAGCCACAAGTGCCAGAAGCGATCTTTCATATGTTATTACTATCAAGACTCTACACTATAACTGTTCCTTTGCTTCTGAATAAAGGAAACTACAAAAGTAACTCAATTCATAAAGTATTACACGTCACGTCTTGTACAGTTGAAAAGCGTTTTTATATTTTCAATTTATCAAAGGCCAAATTTTTAATATAAAACGTTACTTTTTATATAATTACTTATGCATTATTGATCACCGTACTTTTAGTTTTTAAGTGATCAGAACTAATGACATTTTCATCAGTTAAGTATGAATTGTAAAGAAACACATTTCTGAATAGCGAAAGACAATTTCAAGACTTCAAATTTCATAACAGCGACCTAGGTGCCTAAACAGGGGGTCAGAAAGGGCGCCTGCCACCTCACATTGAATATTTTTATCAAAAAAATCCTCCTCTCTTCGCTCGGCATTACTTTCTTACTATGCCCCTCCTACTCTTAAACAAAGTTAGGCGTCCATTTCCCATAATTTGAAGTATTTCACAACAAACTTCAAAACTTCCAGGTCTTTTGACTTCCGATTATATAAAATGCAACTGCGCTCCGAGGCATGGCAAGCTCGGTTAATATCCGGCTATGTCTACGCTCTAAAGCATACATGGCACCATCAATATACATCTACGTAAGTGTCTCATAGTATCTAAAGGCTACGCTCTAAAGCATACATGGCACGATCAACATACAGCTAGTAAGTGTCTCGTTGTATCTGAAGGCTACGCTCTAAAGCATACATGGCACGATCAATATACAGCTAGTAAGTGTCTCGTTGTATCGGAAGGCTAAGGTCTAAAGCATACATGGCACGATCAATATACAGCTAGTAAGTGTCTCGTTGTGTCGGAAGGCTAAGGTCTAAAGCATACATGGCACGATCAATATACAGCTACGTAAGTGTCTTATAGTATCTAAATGCTACGCTCAAAAGCATACATGGCACGATCAATATACAGCTACGTAAGTGTCTCGTTGTATCTGAAGGCTACACTAGCATGCAAAGCTCTGTTGTAAGTGATATGTTAAATCTAACAACTACGTCCCAATAGTCCAAGGTTCAGTGAATATGGAGCTATATCGGTGCTAGTAGAGTGCTTAAGCAGCGAAAACTGAAACTAAAAATGTAACTCCTTATAAGCATGCATAATTTCTTTTAAAATTGTTAACTTAAATCTAGTATCAAAAGTCATCATTAATGAAATGATACATTTTCATTAAGAGTTCATAATACAATTACTGTTGTATAAAAATAAAAGAAATTTGACATTATAAGGCAAAGTAAAACAAAAAATTAATATAGTTACGAAACAGAGAATAAAGTAGCTTATCTATTGTTATAACTCGGGTCTCTTTACACTAACAACTGAGAATCACTAATCATAACAAAATGAAATCAATGCGTTTTTACGTAACCGTAAAAGGAGTTACTCCTATTTGTTTGCATTAATTTCATGCAGTAATTCAGCCGTACGTTTATCGAATGTTTTTTGTTTTTTTTTAAGAATAAAAATAACCGTACTTCACATAGTCGGAAGCCTTAAGTGACGAATTAAATAGCTAATTTGTTTAATCTCGTATTTCAAATTCAGGCAAAACAATTGGTAAAGGACATGGTCGCATAATCTTGCACTGAGACACCACGTGTTAAAAACATTGGTAAAGGTTACTAGTTGAGCTATATACAACGTGCACTCATAATTGTATCTTTTAATGACCTTAAAAACACTTAAAGTATTTCAGTTCAGTAATACGTTTCGGAGGAAGTGTTGTGGTCATGATTATATAAACTACAAAATGCAACACTTTATTAATAATTGTATCTTTTAATGACCTTAAAAAAGTATTTCAGTTCAGTAATACGTTTCGGAGGAAGTGTTGTGGTCATGATTATATAAACTACAAAATGCAACACTTTATTAATAATTGTATCTTTTAATGACCTTAAAAAAGTATTTCAGTTCAGTAATACGTTTCGGAGGAAGTGTTATGGTCATGATTATATAAACTACAAAATGCAACACTTTATTAATAATTGTATCTTTTAATGACCTTAAAAACACTTAAAGTATTTCAGTTCAGTAATACGTTTCGGAGGAAGTGTTATGGTCATGATTATATAAACTACAAAATGCAACACTATTAATACATAAAATACTCAGTTTATTGTGAACGTTTTAAAATATCTTATTATTCCTTACAAGTACTGAAATTAAGATTACAAACCTGAATAATTCAGTCGCTTACTTTGAAAGCTGAAACTGGTATAATCACAAATAGGCTTTTAATAGATCTAATTAAAAGAAAAATATTGTTCAAACACGAATATTGAAATAATACTTAACATTTTTTTACCATGCACCTTTTCGTACTTAATAAATTTACTATAGTCCAAATTACGTAACACGTTTTCTATGTTTTATCTATTCATTTATTTAATATTTCCAGAGGAAAGTAACGACTAGCAAACAAAGTTGAAAAGTATTTAATCATTATTTTCTGTTTACCATACCAGACATTTGGTCCAGAAAACTCTTTTCATACGAACGAGTTTTGTGATTCCCAGTTAGAAGTCATTTACCAAAATGTGAAATTTAAGAACACAGGTAGATCTGTTTAAAATGTAACGAGCAATCCAAATTATCGTTAGTAATTTCTTTATTTACTTTGGATACTTCCATAATCGTGTTTGAAGAGGAAAAGTAACGAAAAATCAGAGAAAATATAAATCAACTAACTCTAGTGTGTAGCGGTAAGTATGATGCAAAGTAAATCAATGATATAGCATGAAATTTCCCGATCATTTCTTCATGTTAAATGGGAATGATAGAAAGATCATGCTATTCGAGTTTGTGACATAATACATTCATCAGTTTTCAAGATTCTATCAAAATATAGTGATGAGATAAGTCTACGTATGGAGAAGGTGCTGATAATTCGTAGACTAAGGTCTCAACTGAATGATACTATCTGGTTCGGCAGTTATTGTGTTGAATATTTAATACAAGTTAAATTGTAATATTAGCATACCCCATTATTAGCAGAAAGAGCAAGATAAAATTAATTAGTACTTATCGACTATCATTCAATGATGTGTTGAATTGATGTGAATTCCAGTATATAATATTGGTAATTATCCCTTATAAGAGTGATTTAAAGATCATCAGCATGACAAGCAAAATTTTGTATGAAAAGTTTTTTCATGTAATTTTACTTTCATTAAAAATTCCAACAGTATATAATATAAATAAATGCATATTTGTATTAATGTTTGTATAATGTAAATTTGATTTTACTTGTATATAAATATATTTATTTGAAAATGAATACCTCCGCTGAACAACGACATTTTGTACAATGATAAGATCATTCATAGTGTTGAGTATTTACATATGCAATAATTTTAATTTGTAATCCATAGAGTTGCTTATTTTTTCCATGTGTTTTATGGAAATTACTTTTATATTATGAATACACCAGAATGTCAGAGTTGTAGCATGTGAATAAATAAATTTGGAGAAGTAGATTTATTTAATATTTATGGCAAGAAATGTCAAAGTAATAGGAAATCTTTATCATAATTTCAATCAATATTTCAGTGTCTTGTAATATGACTTTAAAATGAGGTGTCATTGCTATATTAATTCATTTTCTCATTAAGTAAATTATTAAAGAACTGATAATTAGCATGGTGCTGATATCTTCCTGTTAGTAACATTGTATCGTTGCTGGCTGATTTGCTTATTAGGCTTATTAAAATTTCAAGGTATAAATATGTGTGTAGAAATGAGTAGGATATTGTCCACAATTATAAATAGATTTTTTAAATATGTTTGTTTCATGTATCTCAAAGGATGCTGAGGAAGATGTCAGGAGTGGGGTTTTAAAAATCCATGTTTCAGAATGTCTGATTTACAAAACATAAATTGGATATTCTAAAAATATCAAGAACAATTTGGAAATAAACATTTGAATGTTTCAGAAAGACTGAGAAAATAGTGGATTACAATTTCAGGCTTCCACTCGGTCAAAAAGGAAAATGTATTATTAGTTAAAAGTTTTAATATTCATAAATATATATTGAAAAATAAATGTTTGAAGTGTTTTTCTTAAAATAAACTAGGAATAATATTTAAGTCATTTATCAAAAAGTAAACTTGAAAAAAGTATATTTTACTATTTTGAAAGTCTGAAAAATAATGGTTGAATGTCATAAAATGTAAAAAAGTTCTTAAAATATTGTTATAAAGTATCAGAGAAAAATAATGGGCTAAAGCTTGAACATATTAAAATGTTCAAGAAGTATCTCGAAATAAAAATATTCACAATATAAAAATGGATAAGGTTCTAGAATAAAATGAATATTTTTGGATTATGAAATAAAAATTGAACATATTAGAAAGTTTAAAGAAAAAAAAGATCTTTAAATAAACATTGAAGATGTATGGATCTCAGACAAAGATCTAGAAATAATTGTTTAAAACATATAGATGTTAAGGAAAAATCAGAGACAAAATATTTAAGTTTTACGGCATACATCACCAAAGCTGATGATGCACGATTCTTTTTAACATAAAAAAAAAGTACAGTATAAAATTACAAAAAAGGTTGATAATATTGAATGGATTAAAAGTATAGTTAGTTATGTTGTAATCACACATGCTGTGTCAAAACAGTAAAAAACAGATAAAAGTAGAATGTAACTTTGATAGAAATTTAAACAGCACAGATCGGTAAAGATCAAAATATAGATATTAAGGGTTTTGAATGTGTAAGAGATTTATTTTAATACCTAAGAAAGATATGAATGGAAAAGCATTGTGTAGCTTACTTTAATAGTAGTTTTGCTTCTTAGATTGCACATTGTGTTAGTGTTCCGTTACCATACACCCGTTTGTAATAGTCTAAATATATAACAATACTTGTGGAATTATTATCTTTCATTATTTGTCATATTCAATTTTTGTCATTATACAGCAATATTATTATGTAATCAAGTGTGAATATTTCTACTCAGTTTCATGTATGCAGTAGATTCTGCTGCCATAGCATAAGTTTTCTTCTTGTAGAAAAAATAAACGTCGTTAATTAACTATATGGTATTTCATGCTTTACTAAATAATTAAATTAATTCAACATTCGTTTTTTTTTTACTGAACACTTAAAGTGTGAACATGATTTATTTGACATAATTTTTTCAGTACCAGGTTTTTTTTACCAACCAAGCATAAAAACAATTTCCTCAAAATATTTTAATTTATAATCTTTTCACTACATTAATTTTTAAAGTTCTTATAGATTTGTTCATTTGGTGGTGTAAATGTGAAGATTTCCATAAGTCCCTAATCTCTTCATCATAATATACTTGTTACATTTAAAGTTTATCGATATTCTAAGATTATGTAAACTGAGCCATATTTTGAAATTGATCAAAAACATTTCACATATTATTGGAAAGAAAAAACTGATAAATAAAATTCACTTAATTTGTAGTCAACAAATTCTTGGTCTAATCAGTGACATTAAAAAGGGTTAAGTCAGTCAAAATCGTAAGCAAAACTAAATCCTCTAAATTTTCCATCTTCTTAAGACAGTTGTAAACCATCCTACAGGAAAATGAGTTAACAAACCACCCTATATATTTCCAATTTTTTAACTTAACTTAAATCACCACAACAAATTTGTTCATTTATAAACGAGTTGAAAATCAACCTAAATTCACTCTTTGAAATTCAAAGTTACAAAGTTGTAGACCATCACGTATATATAATTCATATGAATTAAAAATCTTTGTATGTTAAAGCAAAAATGTATTATTTTAAAGTAAATTAAACTGGTCTATAAAGAAATCCAACACTACAGTGTATTTGCAAATAGGACTAAATAGCATGTAACAATTTATAATTTCCTAATTATAAATTAGTTGATATCATCCCTTACATTTTCTTTTATCCTTACTACAATATAAATGAAAGAAAATAACCCTGTAAAATTAATAACTGGCTAAAAAGCATAGTGTAAATTTGCCTACATCATCCATATAAATTTGATTTTTTAAATATAACAAAATCTGGCTCAAATCACCCCAAGAAGTTTCCTATCTCTGAAGTTGACAACTGGACAAACATAAAATCCTACAAGTTCCCCAATCTTCTAAATCATCCTGATAATTCCCAATCTTCCAAGTAATACTAATATATTTTAAAGCATTGTGAAAAATTCCTAATCTTCTAAATAAATTTTAAACTGATGATTTCCTAAACTCCTCATTATGTTGAAAAGTGGCCAAAAATTGTTCTGTTTTTAAAAATAAGTTGGAAATTGGTCTGAACTACTCTCCGAGTTCACAGTCTTCTAAATATGATGTTGATCTGCCCCAATGATTACTGAAAATTCTTCTTTTACGTATTTTGTAAAGTACGTTAAATCATTGAAGCTCTAGTGTATTTTGTTAATAGTCTAACTCATCCTTGCAAATTTCTAATGTATGAAATGAAATCTGGTCTAGATCACTCAAACGATTCACTTCTGTGAATTTCAATGTTTTAATTTTAACCTAAACTCAAAAATTCCAAAACTATCATTTTAAACTATACATAGGAATTCTCAGTCATCTCAACATGGTGAGCATTTACCAAGATTCTGTTCTTTTAAACTTAATTCATTCTTGAGATGAGCAAAATTCCAAAGAATATTGCAAATGGAACTGAAACACATTAGAGTCAAATTTTCCAAGTGAAAAACAGAATAAATCAACCCACATAAATCTATGCTGTAAACTGGACTAAATAATTCTCTTGGTTTTTTCACTCTCCTTAATTGTTGTTAACCAATTTAAAACATAAACATAAGAAAGGTTTTATCAAAGTTATGTAACTTTGAATCACTCAACACTGAGCTGTAAAGTGGCCTAACTGGATCACTAGAAGGATTTTGTCTTCTTCTTTTCTGGGTCCTTCCTATTAATTCTCTTGCTTGGCCCTCAAGTGACAGTTGTAAACAACCCTAAATCCTTCCTATTAGTTCCCTTGCTTGGCTTTCCTGTGACATTTGCAAACTTCCCTAAATCTTTCTTATTAGTTCCTTCTCTTGACCCTCTTATAACAGTTGTAAACTGCCCAAAATCTTTCATATCAGTTTCCTCATTTGGCTCTCCTGTAACAGTTGCAAACTGTCATAAATCACCCCAATCTGTACACCTAAGAGACATTTAAACTGGGCTCTGTTCCTAAGTAAACTGTACATATTACTCACATCAGTTTCCAGACTAAGTAGTTGATTAATTTGCGTGAATTAACTACTACGACTTGTAGTTACTTTACCAGTCCTGATGTAGTATGACTGCTTTGATCACTTTAACTTAAAAAGCTTTTGAAAACACATTGGTGAACAGAAGGATCAAACAAACCTGTTGTTTTGTAACTATATATATAGAGTGTTAACTCTTGTGGAAAATATGCATGAATAAACATAGCAAGTTACAGAAAAGTGTTAGCAAAAGAGTGATGTTTGACAATGTACCTTAACAGAGTGTGAAGAGTTAATTTCCAGACAGTACATAATACTCTCAATAGGAATTTATTAATTTTTGTTAATATATATATATATAATCATAATAATTTCTACATACATTTGTAAGCTGTTAATTCATGTGGTAAAATATTTTAATATGTATTGTTCTGGAAGAAATTACAAAATATGGCAAAACAAAAATTACAGAATCCTTTTAAATACTGATGTAGCAGATAAAAAGGAAATATTTTGTAAGGTGTTTAATGTCTAAACTGGCAAAGCAAAATAGCTGCAATAAAACATCAAAACTGATTACACTCACTTTTAGTTAGTCTAATATCAACCTCAAACAAGACAAACACGCAACATTTCAGATTAACCTTTTGTCTACAATACACAATCAGTCAATGAGACCTTTTGTTCAATTTTAGAACTCAAAAACCAAAAGTTTTAAAACATTTTATGCTATTTGTAAGTCATGCCTAACTGTAAAGTTTTGGTATTGATTAAAAGGCTCTCTAAAGGCCATATGTGGCAGATATATGTAAACAGATACAACATACTGTTTTCAGTACCTCTTATTTGAAATTCACAATGGACTAACACCTAAGAAATTACACACACACACACACACATATATATATATATTTGTTGTGTGTGTGTGTGTGTGTGTGTGTGTGTGTGTGTATAAAGGCAAATTAATGGGATATCATTCTTCAAATTAATTAGGCCTAAAATATCTTGTTCTTTGCAGTTAGATTTATCAGTTAGTTAGATCTTTTTATAAAGTTACTTCTGAAAACTCTCATATTTTGTTTTTCTTCAAAAATAGATTTAAGTAAGTCTAGTTTTTTACTTCTTTATGGTGGAAACTTGCTATACTCTAAAGGCTCTATTTGGTTGTTCAATCTGTTACAGCTTGAGTCCAAATCGAAGTCTTGGAAAATTCATGACACTCTCGCAAAGAGCACAGACAAGCCTTAACACAGCTCCGTAAATGTCGTGGTGTGTTTGAATTTTGTTTCAGAAACAGCAGTTGGTCTAACACCTGTGAGAAAATATTTTACTGAGAGTTGTATGGCAAATTAAACCTATTATCTCATAACATGTCATCTACAACTGAAGCACGAATCATAAATTAGTTCAAAAGTTAGCTTAATCTCAACTGTGTTACAACATATGTAATGGTGCTTATTGATATTTAACAGTTTACTCACATTGCAATAAACTAGAAGTCATCAGCACAAGTTCTTATATAAGCTTTTAACAAAACAATACAACTGAATGAACAATAGAATGGTTTATAACAACACAACTTGATGATTAGCAGGAACAGAAGGAAACCTAGTAACACATGGTATGAAACTTAGAATGACAAAAAAAAATGAATGCTATGATATACGAGGCACGTGATGGGCTAAATGAAATAAAACTACTACAAGATAAGGACTACAAAGAATAACAGAAAAGTTAATAACATTATGATATGATGCACAGAATT
This sequence comes from Limulus polyphemus, assembly GCF_000517525.1. Lineage (NCBI taxonomy): Eukaryota > Metazoa > Arthropoda > Merostomata > Xiphosura > Limulidae > Limulus > Limulus polyphemus. The sequence continues at coordinate 26,060 of NW_013672805.1, forward strand.
ATCTAAATGAAAATTAATAACATTAAGGTATTAAAAGAATATAATAAAACAAAATAAAATTAAGTGTATTAAGAACAAAGAATGAAGAACAGAAGTGGCTTATAAGGTAAGACACTTCCTCACATAGATCTTCCATTGCCTTCCTCTAAACATTTACACCAAACATGTCTTTTTCATTATTTATATTTCAGATATAATAAAATATTCATTAATTGGAATCAAAATCAGTAGTGTTGTAAAAATAACATAACAATGTAATGTTTTGTATTCCACAATCCACTGCTGAAGAAACCCTTTGTTTAATACCACTTTCAACACTTAAACCAATAACTTTTATTAATTAATTGCTACTAAAACTTCAAACATGAATTAATACCTCTACATAAGGAAAGAGTAAGTGCTTTCAAACAAACAAAAAAAAAGAAAACCACTGAGCCAAAGCAGCATTGCTAGCCAACAGGAGAGCTTGATTAGGAACACTATAGTGAAAGTAAAAAACAAGCTTTGCAGAGACAAGGTGGTTTCAGTTGGTTGAAAATGTATCGTATGTATACATATTGTACTTCTCATTCAAAAAAGTCCTCAGTTGCCACTGTTAATAACATCAGAAAGGTTAGTAACACTATGGCCTAGTTTTAGAACAAACAACAGGTGGGTAATGTTACTATAATAAATGACAAACGAGTTAAAAACATACTTATATAAGACCCAGGAGTTAAAAACATACTTATATAAGACCCAGGAGTTAAAAACATACTTATATAAGACCCAGGAGTTAAAAACATACTTATATGGTTTTTAACTCCTGGGTCTTATATAAGTATGTTTTTAACTCCTGGGTCTTGTACTTATATAAGACCCAGGAGTTAAAAACATACTTAAATAAGACCCAGAAAAGATGGCATGTAGACTAATAATTTTACGATGTGAGAAGACACATAAGAGGAGTTAACATTGTGGTATGAAGTTGAATCAAAGGCATACATAACATTAACCAATTTAAAAAAAAACTTCTTCACTTATTATAAATCAATAAATACTTCACAGGTCTACATTCTGTAAAACTGAGATTGTGCATAACACCAAACACTTGTACAAAATATAAAGTTGGAATATTTTAAAATAACTTGTTATTGGTTTTTTCTTTTTTACATGAAAACAGAAGTTCAGAGAACAGGTAAATCTAAAAGATCTCGATTTTTAAAACAATTACATGAAGCTAATAAATTAAAATAAATGTAAAAGATTGGTGGAAAAATTTGAAATGGAAGGTCAAAAAAAAAGAATGAGAGGATTAATGAAAGTAACAAAAATTGTAAACATTTGATTAATCTTAAATTTCTCTTCTTTACCTTTCACATGAAAAATTTTTAATAATCTGTCAAGTTTGTCTTAATCTATTTCCTCTGCGCGATACTTCTGTACATCAAGATCTCACAGACTTACTTGTGTTTGTTCTCTGACTTTTTCCTCACTTCAAAAAGAAACCTTGTAAAAAAAATTTTCTTTACTTTTCAGTTTTTCTTGGGTATTAATTTAATTTCATAATCTGTGGAAGGAGATTTTCCAAACCTAATATGAAACAATTTGACACTGAGTGAGTCTCGTATAGAGCTCTACTTGTAGATATTATAAGCAAAGAAACAATCACATTTTTTGAAAATAAAGTTGCAAATAAAAAATGAACATAGTTTATTTATGTGCCACCAAATGTTAGAATCATTACAACTGCAGGGTTTCAATACACTCAGGACCTAAAAGTTGTATTTGCATGTATTATTACACACTTTATTTAAAGAAGCTCTATAAAACACACATAGTTAACCCTGCGTGATTGGTTGGGGGTTAATGTGCAAGCCACAAATTTTTTACAGAGTGCAACATCAACATGCTATTATGTACTTGATGTCAGAGTTATCAGCTATTCACTCTACCCTATATTGCTGAATTACTGACAGTTCATGGTAGAGTAAATATACAGGGATACTGAAAAGAAAAAAACTGCATTTTGAAGGTTCTAAAAATTATGAAAATGTGATATTCAAACTGTATGATAGACAAAAGTATTTTTATTCTTCACATGAACATCACTTTTCACTCTGACTTGTAATAGCTAAAACTCATAATTAGTGCTTTTCATATGGCTCAGTACTTTTGTCATGACAAATAAATTGATTCTGACATTACTAATACCAAATAACTCTTAGTAGCAATACTTTTGTCATGACAAATAAATTGATTCTGGCATTACTAATACCAAATAACAGAATCAATTTATTTGTCATGACAAAAGTATTGCTACTAAGAGTTATTTGGTATTAGTAATGCAGAATCAATTTATTTGTCATGACAAAAGTATTGCTACTAAGAGACGTTACTAATACCAAATAACTCTTAGTAGCAATACTTTTGTCATGACAAATAAATTGATTCTGATGTTACTAATACCAAATAAGTCTTAGTAGCAATTAACCTTTTACAGCAACATCTCACCTTTTCTGTCACTTGTGACCAGGGCTCTTCAGCCATCAACAAGGAGAGAGCAGTTGGAAGTGCTGTAAAAATTAAGGAGTTACTCATATTTCCTTCTGGCCACATGGTAACACTAACATCTGGTCTCGCCCATCCTATTGCTGCTGCTGCAAACAACTGGAATCTGAAGTCAATTATCTGTTGTTTTACAAAAAAAGATAGAAGAATGTTAAAAATTTCATTTAAAGATGTAAGTTTAATGTAACTATGTATAATCTTTCTCTACTTTAAAATATTTTACCATGTCGCATCTGTAATCAACCTTATTTAGATAACATTACCTCATGTACATAATGTCAAATAAATATTAAAACTTTCAAAAATCTCAATAAGTTTCACAAGTTACATTATCAAATTAGTAAAAATACTGACTTTTGAGTGTTTTTTTTAATGAGAAAATACTAAATTCTTCAACTAGCAAAGTAAAGGAAAGCTTTAGGTAATTAAAATATTTGTATACACTATTTTCATAAAAGGTATTACTTTAGTTCTAAATGGAAGAGAGAACAAAATTAGTTTTAACCTTCTAAAATTTATTGTTACTCATAAGAAGTTTGTATATCTTTCTCAAAAAATTTTAATTTTTGTTTCAACTGGGAAACCATACTGATCTATTTTATTGGCTCGAATATTACAGTAATGTTTTTTATCGTGTACATAAATTATATGACATGATCCACTCACTAGACAAGGAAACTAAGTGAGCATAAATACCAACAGACAAGTTGATAAGTGGTGTTTAAGCATGCACAAGATAAAATGTTTTCAATTTAAGGAGTTGGACATTATAGGCTACTAGATGTGTGAGAAATTGAAAATCAACAAGTGTTGACAAAGTATGAAAAGTGTTCATTTGTTAGAACTGTGAAAAAGGGCCAGAAATAATCTTTATAGCAAGTTCACAGCATCTATACTCATTGTACCCAATATGGCCACATATGTATGAACACAATCTGATTAGGGATACTGTAGAAGAGATGCAATGTGCAAATCATATATCACTTTAAAGAATGCTCAGTACCATTTTGCTTCTAAAACTAATCAGCACTGAACTGATGATAACTGTTTCTATCTTCTAAAGTGATGAGAGCCAAATCACACAGTTTTCAAGAGATGGATGAATATCAGATTATTGTGTTGTGCTAACTGTAAAAGATTGCAAAGTGAATTTCATAGTGTGAGCTTCATTGTGCACAGAGATCAAAAGATCTTGAACTAAAACATTCCAGGGGTTGTGGGTTTTCTTGGTTAGCAGGCCAGTGCATTGTTCCACAAGAATATCATTCCGTGCTACAAAGAACATATGATCCATGTCTACTTTCAAAAAGTTCTGGAATGGCCTGCAGAGGGTCTATATTTCAGTACTAAAAATATTTTTATGAACCACTTGAATGGGTGTGTTCTGAAAGTTACTCCATAATTTTTCCACCATAATCATATGACTGAAGTTTTAAAACAACAATTCAGGGAAAAATGTGCATTTGTGAGTAAAAAGATGGGAGCAAACTTTGCCAAAAGTATTTGTTTTATTGATTAAAATTATCAGTTTTCTGAAAATTACTGCCACTTATACATCTTTGAATAGTTAGAAGTTCTAAAACACAGATTTTTAAAATTGTAAATTCTAAAATAGAATTAATTAACAACTTTTTGTTTCCTCCTCTCTTCAATATTTAACCATTATAAAAAGCAAGAATTTGTCTAAAAAATCAATAATATTACAATGGTAGCATATTAAAAATAAATCTAATACTCTTTACAAACACTTATATAACATTATAATTCTAGAATTATCACAATAAAATGGCCAAATAACCTCGTAACCATTTTGTGCTTGTTATAGTTTCATGCTATAACTTTTAAATTAGTAAGCGAATGTTAACAAAATTTGGCAGATTATCATCAAATATTTCAATGCTTTCATACACAAAATATAAAAATGTTTTAAGGTTTATAAAGCAATGTTTTTCTCATGCCTTTTTTTCGTTTCACATGTTGCCTATCTAACATGCAAAGTAATTTTCATTTTAAGATTAAAAATATTTTTATGCATCAGAAAATTTTCAAATTTCACATGCAAAATTTTTATAATGTCCAGATAGTTATAAAATGTTTCAGTAATGAATTTCTGTATGGGTTTGGTAGATTTCACCATCTCATAACTACTATAAAAAATTAGGAAATAAATATAAATTATACCTCTTTCATTCTAGAATGAACACAAATTATAACACGAAAACATATGTTTAGACTAAATACCTTAAATCTCATAACATTATACATTTATATATATTTATTATTTTTATCATACTGACCTTTTAGCCATGCCTGGCTAAAAAATACAGAAGTTTCAATGACATGGCACATGTGCACTCATGTTACCATATCCAATAACATAAAACTGACATTTGGTCTGTACAAAGTAACTTGTCTTGACTGTGTTTTAGTAGACTAGTATTTTGTAAAATACAATCACATTTCAATTATTATACATTATATATGTATATAAATTATTGCTATTTTGAAATAAATTCATAAACTTATTTTTCTTAAAACATAGAACAGTAACTAAAGAAGTAAATCAAACAATTATCTCTTCTAGTTATGACCTTCGTACTCGGTTGCTGCTTCATGTAGGTTGCTAAGCCTTTAAAAATTTTGCACATGGAGGATATGAAACAAAATATTTTTTTTAGGTTTTATATATACATTTGAATAACTAAAAAATCATAAATTACTATGTCAAAACCATAGAATTCCACTGTAATTTATCAGGCATATTAACTAAAATGTATTTAGTCTAAAAAATATGAAATTTCAAGCAGACTAAAGACACACCCTACCTTGTTGCAATATTGGTTCAAAAAAAGAAATGGCATCCAAGCTCATTAAAATGGTTGAGAAAGCCACTAGGGAGACATTCTGAGCTTCTGACTGGTTATTCATGTCATATACAAAAGTAAGTATATATAAGGGAGCATTTCCAAAAATGGAAAGAGGTAGGTGGAGTGCCATTGTGTTGGATTTATTACACAAGCAAAATTTGATATTCTAGCTTGTCAATATCAGTAATCTGAGTTTCTAATCTGTATGAAACTATAGACTTAGTATTTTGACTTCACAAACATCTAATTTGAACCAGTGCTGCATTCAACATTCCATGTGACATACAAGAATTGATGGTTATCCATGTTTTTTAATATTTACTTCTAAATTAAGAAATTGAGTAATGTATAGTACTAAAACTTAAATTATAATCTACACTTTGATACCAAAGTTATTGACATAAATTCATGAAATAGTAGTTCAATAAAATTTTGAATGCGAGTCAACAAGCGAGATGACATGGCCTTTCACCCATGACCCGTCTCGAAAAGGGTTAAACATCTTCATGTACCATGAAAAAGATTATGAGATGTGACAAGAACTTTGTGACACTATACCTCTGACACAGGTACCAAGCAACTTTTAATTTTTCCTTCCAAGTACATCTTTATCTTAAATAGTAACTCCAGAAACCACTTCAGGCATGCTACTGGTTCAAAGCTCTGTTCATCTTCTGTAATTCTGGCCTTGGAGGTAGTTTTCAAAATGCATTGTACAATTCTTTTCTGCTCACTGTAAATACACATACACAGCATCAAAAATAAATACTGTCAAAACAGCTCTACTAGCCCTCAAGAAGGTAAATCATCAATTAAAATAAAAGTTCTCATATAATTATATGGAGTGTAAAGGCCATTTTTTTTCAACTTTATTATCAAAATGTGCAACTCTCTCTATTATGCATTACAAATTCTGAAAGACAAGGATATATACTTGTACTGCCAAACCTTTCAATTTAAATACTGTGTTACCTTTCAGTTAATCTCTCACTTGCATCAACACAGGTATTTAAACAGCTTGGTGGTCTCTTGTTCTTGATGATTAGTTCACATTGTATGGCAGTCATGGGGTATACACTTTCAAAATCATTACAATCACTGTTCATCACAAGGTTGTCCACAGTTTCATCCAAGAGTTGCCAAAAACATGCAAACATATATGTATAGTAAAATATCATGTAAATTAATTTATATATAATGTTAATCATGTCAGTCAAAACATAAAAAATGATTAAGTTGTAAATCCATCATGTAAATATTGGGTTTACTATGCTAAATAATACATTGATACATCCTGAAAAGAAACTTTATAAATATAATAAATTCTTACATAAAGATAAAAATAATAATAACAACATGACTGAAAAAATGAGAATACACAGTAAAGGTCCAAATGCACTTAGCTTGTGGCAAGTATTATTATCACTAATAACTCATGAACTGCATATAGTCTCAAACAGGTCTTTTTGTATTGCTTTCCCTTTCAAATAGTTTATTGTCTATGTTGCCAATGTCTGAGGCTTTGTTATCGTTTTTTGACTAACTAATACTCTAACATAATCTCAGGATACAACCTTCCAAAATCTTTCTTGGGGTGGCTCAGAATGTTGTCCAAAGTTTCATCAGGAAGTTGGCACAAACATTCAGACAGCAAAGGTAGAAGTCCAGCATCTTCAAATTGTATAAAATGAGAGTTGATCCCAACCACAATGTTACTTATAGTGTTATGTAATGTTCTGGTAACTCCTTGAGGGGGATCGTTCACTAACATAGCCTCACACAGTCCCTAACAAAACAAAACAGTTCTGTTCAACTAATCAATGACAAAATGTTTTAAACATCTTTCATCTTTTCTTATCAAAACCTTCTTGATAATCTACATGCAAGATTTCTGGTTTTAAAGATGCCCTTCCAAATCACTCACTTACTGATTTAGAAATATTAGTTTGTTCCAGTATACTTCACTCTACATACATTTCACAAAGTTCATAATTATAAACACATCATTAAATGGAAGTTTTACAACTATGTAACTACAACAGTGAAACTAACTATTCTTCCATCCTTTTACATATATATGGGCCACAATAACCATTAGCTTAAATTTGAGCATTTTTCACCTTAACTTTTCTGGCACTTAACTGTAGGAAAAATATATCCGTATTTTCACAAAATAATATTATATTATAGTATTATAATCAGCATAAAATACACTTACAAAGAATGAGAATAAAATCAATCAATTCTTGATAGTCTCAAATTTAGGTAGACACAAAATAAATTATTTTAATAGAAGACTTTTCAAATTATACTAATAATTACTGCAAGATATAATTATTAATTAAATATTTATT
>NW_013672805.1:34830-36644 GCF_000517525.1 Limulus polyphemus
CTAGTATTTTAATAGAAGACTTTTCAAATTATACTAATAATTACTGCAAGATATAATTATTATTAAAATATTTATTTACAAGTATTTCAGTTTGATGCTTGTAAATAGGTGCATAAAACAAATAAGAAACAAAAGTAAAAAATCAGGATTTAGGAAAATCTTTAAAGAAAGAATATCTAAGAAATGAGGGTTTATTTGAAATTTGTTAATAGAAGAATTTATTTTGGATAAACCAATAAAGTTCAATGTACACTGACTCAGAGCTTAAGAGTGTAACTAACTGATACTTTTAAAGTGGATTTTGAAATAACAGAAGAAAAAAAGAAAAGAGAAAATAAGTATAAAATCTAATTGCATCTCCTAAACAAACAAACAAAAGATGTGATGTCTCAATAATGAAAGAGCTTCTGCTTCAATAGATTGAATGCAAAGCTAAGTTGTTTACTTAAAACACTCACACAAATTGGATTCTGTAAAGTAAAAAACAGACCATGTGATGGTGATGTTAATTTGTGTAATACCTCCCATATTGGCCTCCAGAAACAACAGAACTAACCTCTAAGAAAAAGTATATTCTAAAATTTAAGCTTTATTACCTTGAGGGCTGTAGCACCCTTGTCATTCATCTTCTCTGGAATAATCACTGCTTCCTCAACCATGTGTTTAAGAAACAACTCCAGTTTAGGCACAGGAAGTGATTTGATTAATAAAGATAAATGTGACACCAGCATAGTCTGGTCGTCATCCTGGTGAAGAAACATCCAGTTAAACAGAGTGAAACAATTACATTTTTCAATAGTCATATATATATATATATTATTTTCTGATAAAAATCATTATTAACCAAAAATCAAACTACAATTAGATATATAGTTTTTACATGTTTTGAAAGGTAGTATAATATTTTGAATGCACACAATTATCAGAAACTGTTGAAATAATGTAATATATAACATATTCGTAAGATGGAAACCAGAGGTGGCAAATCAAACTACAGCTTAGCAGATTTGATGGCAGCAATACAAGAACAGCAAAAGAAACAAGAAGAAAAAGAAGATAAACAAGAAAAGAGACTACAGCAGTGGTTGGAGGAGAAAGAAAATAAACAAGAAGAAATTCTCCAACAATTGAGAGAAAGCCAGCATACACAAATGGAAAAGATTAGTAAATTTCAAAGTGAATTAAATATATTAAAGGATGATTCAGTGTCTTTTACACAGAGAGGATATATTAACCATGAACATAATCAGCCTCAGACAACAGGAAGCCCCTTCCAGACCCTGCAGTTAAACCCTAATGCAGACATCTTCAGTCCTGCCAGAAGTCACATTAAAGACACGAGTGTCAGCAATAGGGGTGATCTAGCACGAAGGAAGCCACAGGAATTCGATGGGAAGGCACCGTGGGAAGCATTTCGAGCACAATTTGAGATCCTTGCAGAAATGAATGGATGGATAGAGGAGCAGAAAGCAGTGTGCTTGGCAATGAGTCTGAAGGGACAACCACTGGAAATACTTGGACAGTTATCAGCACACGACAGGCACAACTATAGAGCACTAGTAGCTGCTCTAGAACTCAGGTATGGAACTCAAAATCAGTCCGAAGTCTACAGGGCTAGGTTTAGGACAAGAGTCCATGCTAAAGGGGAGAGCCTGCAAGAGCTAGCACAGGATTTGGAAAGTATGGCATACAAGGCCTACCCAACTGCACCACCCAATCTACTCAAGTTGTTGCTGAGGGATCAGTTCGTAGATGCCTTGGACAGTCCACAACTTAAGATACTAGTGAAGCAAGCACACCCCTCTACTATACAG
>NW_013672805.1:37295-40978 GCF_000517525.1 Limulus polyphemus
AGACACAAAATATACTTGGCTGACATTGAAGACCAATGCATATTAGGGTTGGACTACTTACTACCGAGAAAGTGGGTAGTTAACTTCAATAAAATGACATTTGGGAACAACAAATGCCAAATACCGGTAAATGTTGCTGCATCTGTTGATTTGCATGTCACAGCACTTAAGTCAACTACAATACCCCCCCTATGTCAGAGAAGATAATATGGGGTAGAATAAAAGTACATCCCCAAGGAAGCCCGATGCTTGTGGAAGCAGTAGAAGACCCATCCAGGTCAGCGGATGTGAAGATTGGAAGGTCACTGTGGGAGGTTATCAAGTAGTATCCATAACAGTGGCTAATTTTTCTAAATGTGAACAGACACTTAAGGAAGGGGCATTGTTGGGTGTGTGCCAGGAGGTAGAGCTAGTCAATGTTAAGGCAAGAAATACAACCATAAAGAAAGGACATCCACTCCCAAAACATTTAACTGATCTATATAAGAAGAGCATAGTCCATTTGACATCATCACAGGCTCTTCAGGTTAGGGAACTTTTGGCAAATTATGCAGACGTCTTTTCAAAAGGAGATCATGACCTCGGCTGCACAGACCTTGTAGAACACAGAATAAACACAGGCAATCACCGTCCAATAAAGATCCCTCTGAGGAGAACAGCTCCAGCAAAGCAACAAGAGATGGAGAAAGTCATGGATGGCCTAACTAAGGAAGGGATAGTCGAGAAATCAGATAGTCCCTGGTCAGCTCCTGTCGTGTTAGTTCACACAAATCTATTCAAGATATATCAGCATTAGCCATCTCAAATTTAGAAGTGACAGACTAAAGGGAAAGCAGTTAGTCAACACCACCCAGTACCAGCTCTTGAGCAACTCTAACTGAACAGTGGGATTAGGCATTGAATTATAACACTCCCATGGCTGAAAGAGTGAGTATTTTCAGTAATGGGAGTCAAACCCCTTACCTGCAGATTGAGATTTGAACACATTAACCATCAGGCCATGTTGGACCTAAGCACTGTTGAAATATTTCATGTAACCAATCAGTTTAAGTACAGTTGAAAAAGTTGTCCAATGAATTTAAAGTACTGTTGAAACACTTCATTTGACCAAACAGATTAAATACTGTTGAAAAATTTATTTTGCCAATCAGCTTGTAAAAGTAATGTTGAAACATGTCACTTGATTAACCAGATTAAATATTTAAAAACTGCACTTGGCCAGTCTATTAAAATAGCCACTTCACTTGTCCAACTAGTTGGATATTTTCTGAAGTAAGAAGGAAGGGATTAAATAAGTTAATCTTCCTGAGACGAAATATGGTCAATTTCATATCTAGAAATAAGTCAAGGTAACTTATTTGTAGCTACACTCAACTATATTTAATATGGTTTCTCAATAAATAATTTAAATAAATAAAAATAACTATTTTTGCATTGTCATATATTCATTTGAAAACCAAAATTATAAATAATTATTGGCTGTAGAAAACTTAACTATACTAAGTTCATAACATTGAAATATGATTGATTTCTACATTTTATTTAAAGCAACTTTAATAAAAAGGCATGAAAAATCTAAAACGTTTGTTAGTTTAATGGAAATTTCCAAGCTGAACCATAATTAGCATTCAACAGTTAAAAGTACATTAAACTGCTTGAATCTTTTTTAATGTTGTATTTGAATTGTTTACTGAAAAGCATGCCTATAATACAGACCAAATGTTTTGTTTAAACTGCTTTAATTGCATTCATTCTTATAGCAAGATATATAAAACAAGGGATTAGAAACAGCTGATAGCAGTAATATTTATTTGTTAGATTATGAATGTTGTTACATTGGACAGAAAAACAACTTTTGGGAAATCAGGTAATACTACTGTACACAAATGACAGTAGAATTTGTGTAACTTACAGATAAAGAAGTAACCAGAGGAGGAACCATCCAAGAGGCTAGTAAAGAAGAAGCACTACTTGATGTTTTACTTTGATGAAGGCAAATTTCCAAACTGTCCTGGGTGGCACTTGAAACTTTTAAAATATACAGTTAACAAATCTCTTGGTTTATCAATGTTAAAGGTATCCATTACTCTTAAGTTATGTAACAACTTCACTCTTAAGACTTTTCTTTACTGAAAATTTTGATAATCATATCAATCAGCTCCATAAAATTAAACTATCACAGAACAGAAAAAGCATTAATTAAAACAATAATATTAGCCTTTATGATACAGAAGTTTTAAAAGCTAAACGATGATGACTAATCAGTTGTTTTTAATTATTAGTATACCAAGTACAGTTAGGTATAAGTAGTATATCAGTGTGTGGTGACACTGAACTAGTTAGGTGTAAGTAGTATATCAGTGTGTGGTGACACTGAACTAGTTAGGTATAAGTAGTATATCAGTGTGTGGTGACACTGAACTAGTTAGGTATAAGTAGTATATCAGTGTGTGTGGTGACACTGAACTAGTTAGGTATAAGTAGTATATCAGTGTGTGGTGACACTGAACTAGTTAGGTATAAGTAGTATATCAGCGTGTGGTGACACTGAACTAGTTAGGAATAAGTAGTATATCAGTGTGTGGTGACACTGAACTAGTTAGGTATAAGTAGTATATCAGTGTGTGGTGACACTGAACTAGTTAGGTATAAGTAGTATATCAGTGTGTGGTGACACTGAACTAGTTAGGTATAAGTAGTATATCAGTGTGTGGTGACACTGAACTAGTTAGGTATAAGTAGTATATCAGCGTGTGATGACACTGAACTAGTTAGGTATAAGTAGTATATCAGCATGTGGTGACACTGAACTAAAACTATAGTTGCTATATGCTTAATGTTAAAAACAACATCTATTCATTATAAGAGCTTTCCAAAAACACATATAAAACCTAAGATGAATAAACTTTAGGCATTGGTGAAATATCAAAAAACATACATTTCAGTACTAATCTGTGAACAAGTCATTGCTTGTGTTCCCATTCTTAGCATGTTTTCTTTTATACATTTAACAATGTAATTTGTGATGTTCCACTATTTCCCAATTTTTACCTTTAACAATGTAATCTGTGACTTCCCACTTTTATATATTTGACAATGTAATCCATTGTTAAATGTATAAAAGTGGGAAGTCACAGTTAAATGTATAAAAGTGAGAAGTCACAGATTACATTGTTAAATGTATAAAAGTGGGAAGTCACAGATTGTTCTGTCAATTCCGACTTTATACATTTAACAATGTAATCTGTGACTTCCCACTTTTATACGTTTAACAATGTAATCTGTCACTTCTCACTTTTATACATTTAACAGTGTAATCTGTCACTTCCCACTTTTATACATTTAACAATGTAATCTGTCACTTCCCACTTTTATACATTTAACAATGTAATCTGTCACTTCCCACTTTATACATTTAACAATGTAATCTGTCACTTCCCACTTTTATACATTTAACAATGCAATCTGTGACTTCCCACTTTTATACATTTAACAATGCAATCTGTGACTTCCCACTTTTATACATTTAACAATGCAATCTGTCACTTTCCACTTTTATACATTTAACAATGTAATCTGTCACTTTCCACTTTTATACATTTAACAATGTAATCTGTGACTTCCCACTTTTATACATTTAACAATGCAATCTGTGACTTCCCACTTTTATACATTTAACAATG
>NW_013672806.1:0-897 GCF_000517525.1 Limulus polyphemus
CCGCAGAGGTCCTTGTTTCATTGTTGTTGTGTATAAGAGCACAACATCCGCAGAGGTTCTTGTTGGAGTGTTGTTGTGTATAAGTGCACAATATCCGCAGAGGTCCTTGTTTCATTGTTGTTGTGTATAAGTGCATAACATCCGCAGAGGTCCTTGTTTCATTGTTGTTGTGTATAAGAGCACAATATCCGCAGAGGTCCTTGTTTCATTGTTGTTGTGTATAAGAGCACAATATCCGCAGAGGTCCTTGTTTCATTGTTGTTGTGTATAAGTGCACAACATCCGTAGAAGTCCTTGTTTCATTGTTGTTGTGTATAAGTACATAACATCCGCAGAGGTTTGTTTCAGTGTTGTTGTGTATAAGTACACAACAAAAGTTGAGGACACAGGCTGTATTTGTGATAAGCCACGTGCAGGCACACCACCGACACCTATTGAAACTATTTCCTAGATCAGCCATTCCGTAGCACAAAAAACCAGCAAGAGTGCACACGGGTGCAGCAGTGCACCTTATGTCTCCCACTGTTTGGAGGTGCCAACTCCAACTGTTCGCGAGGCTCATTGGATAACTTTACAATTGTTTTTATACAAGTTACATCGTGTTCAAGCACCGAAATAGATTAATTTAACACGATGTGTTGATTTTGTGTTGCCGATCTTGGAATGATCGAAAGTCGATGACCAGTGGTCTACCAATATCTTATGACCCTTTATGGAAGCGTCAACACGCGCTACTGCAATGTCTCATCGAAAACTAATCCACATATAGCAGTTCCTAAACACCTACATGATGCTAAAGTGACAGTGATTTCATAGCTAGTTCTGTATTGGACCATACATTTTGTAAGAAACATCAACACGTGGATTACAACCATAGACAGTCAGTGCTACAAGTTA
>NW_013672806.1:1186-8109 GCF_000517525.1 Limulus polyphemus
AAAGATACCGCTGTGCCACTGGGAGGCATTTTGATGTTAGTAAAACATTGAATAAAAAATGAAAATAACAAAGAGACTAAAGTTTTAAAATTGTGAAATTAAATATAAAGTTTATTTGATTCTTAAAAACTAACAACATACTGCTTGCTTGAATATAGACTTTATCTGGCTTGTTATTATTTCTAATTTTACGCTATTTTGGGTTGTAGTAATTGTTATTCGAAGTTTCTTCTTGTGAATGAAGACAGATTAGGTAGAACCTATATACAGGTGGCAGAAAGATAAGAATGTCACATAACACGTGTATTGTAGTCAGGAACTCATACGTACAAAAACAAAGTCATCATTATAGTGGGGAGGGGTGGGGGTCAGAGGTCCACCATTTTCTTTAACACGAGCGTTTCATATTAAGATAACGACCTCCGTAGCTCAAAGAACCTTCTTCCCATAGATAAGAGTTTCCAAATTCACGAAGCGGATTTTCGGATGCTGCCTGCAGCATCAATTTCAATACACGTGGCTTCCGAAACAACCCACAGGAGACCTTTATGGCTTGGAGGTGTTGTGAATAATTGAAGAATAGACAGAAAGTTGCTCTAGGTTCTGCTATGGATCGGTTTATAAGGGGACTCTCTTGAGAAAAGTTTCATCCATCAAAGGACGTACATTCCGGTTTACTGAACACTCTGTCCATGAATTCGTCCATCACCACATAATGTGTGTGTGTGAGGAGAAGAGTTAGACGTTTTTGTGTACGTAGGACACTATGGAGACTTAGTTATCATACATTTAAAATTCTAGCACAACAGGAAGTTTCTGAAAAAACATCCCAAAGTGACAAACTTTCCTAGACCTAAAGCCAGGAAGAAGAAAGGCTCATTTTCAACATTATTTATGATCACGGCTCGAACTAGTGATTGAAACTTTACTGCATATTTAAGATATCTTAAAAAAATGTGTTTTATGTTATTTTTATATTGTATCTTGTACCAAGAATAGGCATCTTTATGTCATATGCTCAAAGTTACTATGTGCCAAGGTCTCAAGTATTATTTTATTTTGCAATACATATGACAAAAAGCTCACAATAGAGGCGGTAAGTTTACGTACCTTTGATAAAAACAATAAAAAGTTGAGAATCTTCTATTTAAAAAAAACTTTATTTGGGTCAATAAGTATATAACTCAAAATTTTTTAAATATTTTCGAACATATGTTCACATATTAACGGTATCTTTGCCCAAAAAATACGGGTATCCAGTGCAGTTTGATAGTTAATTGTCAGTTTTATGACGATGTTAGCTAATAGACAATCGCATAATAAAAAGAATGTTATAGCACGTAAAATTAAAAACAGCAGGTAAAGTTTATAATTACAATAAACGAAGTTCAAGAGATTTGAATAAAGACAAAATCCTCCATTCTTCTTCGTCCAAAATATTTCTTGAAATAAAAGTTACATCAGGTTTCTGTTCGACGTGTCGTCATATCTCTTTTGTTGAACAAGTTGAAATCTTACTTTGTGTTGATTTATTGAAAGTTACTTTGTATATAATATGTTGAAAGTTTACTTTTTATTTAATTTATTTAAACCTTACTTTGTGATTAATTTGTTGAAAGTTTACTTTTTATTTAATTTATTTAAATCTTACTTTGTGTTTAATTTGTTGAACGTTTACTTTATATTTAATTTATTGAAACCTTACTTTGTGTTTAAATTGTTGAAAGTTTACTTTATATTTAACTAATATAAGCTTTACTTTGTGTTTAATTTGTTGAAAGTTTACTTTATATTTAATTTATTTAAACCTTACTTTGTGTTTAATTTGTTGAAAGCTAACTTTATATTTAATTTATTTAAATCTTATTTTGTGTTTAATTTGTTGAAAGTTTACTTTATATTTAATTTATTTGAATCTTTACTTTATATTTAATTTATTTAAATCTTACTTTGTGTTTAATTTGTTGAAAGTTTACTTTATATTTAATTTATTTAAACCTTACTTTGTGTTTAATTTGTTGAAAGTTTACTTTATATTTAATTTATTTAAACCTTACTTTGTGTTTAATTTGTTGAAAGTTTGCTCTGGTCTACCGTACATTGTGAACAATCGTAAAATTAATGTTTATTTTTTGCGTTTGGAGATATCCTAAATGTTACACATTATAATCCGATAGTGTTGTCTTCAATCACAAATAATTAAATGTTATTTTGTTTTACATGAAAACGTAAACCTAAAAAAAGTTATGATATACATATTTATTACCATATAAATATTTCTATTCATATGCTAGTTTAAAAATTTAATGTTTCAAATACGAAAATTAAAAATAAATCAAATCTTAAAAACCTAAAGAAAAAAAATGTTTTTTAAAAATATACTTACATTAAAAATGTCAACTTCTCTGTTCAAACTATTGTAAATTATCATTTTTTATGCTGTTAAAAATCCTATGGGTTGAGTCTTTGGGTTCTACGTATTTTATTTTATTCTGAAAAGTTCTGATATATTATAACGAGTGACTAAAATACTTGGCATCAAACAGTAAGTCATTCTTGACAAATAAGTTTTGTTTCTGAGCAGCAGAGGGCGTAATATAGGTCGTCTGTCTATTTGCTGTTGTTGTTCCTGACCAGCAGCACTTGAAGGTTATTCGTAATACTATTAGCATATCTATCTGTCGCGAAAAACACATCAACACTTGAAGTGTATTTGTGATGATATTATTAGCACATCTAGCTGTCGCGGAAACACATCAACACTTGAAGGTTATTCGTAATGATAATGTGACCCTTAAACTTGTAACTACAACTTGATAATGTCACCCTTAGACTTGTAACAACAACCTGATAATGTCACCCTTAGACTTGTAACAACAACATGATAATGTCACCCTTAGACTTATAACAACAACTTGATAATGTCACCCTTAGACTTATAACTACAACTTGATAATGTGACCTTAGACTTATAACAACAACTTGATAATGTGACCCTTAGACTTGTAACAACAACTTGATAATATCACCCTTAGACTTATAACTACAACTTGATAATGTGTCTCTTAAACTTATAACTACAACTTGATAATGTGATCCTTAGACTTATAACTACATCTTGATAATGTGACCCTTAGACTTGTAACAACAACTTGATAATGTAACCCTTAGACTTGTAACAACAACTTGATAATGTAACCCTTAGACTTGTAACAACAACCTGATAATGTAACCCTTAGACTTGTAACAACAACTTGATAATGTCAACCTTAGACTTGTAACAACAACTTGATAATGTCACCCTTAGATTTATAACAACAACATGATAATGTCACCCTTAAACTTGTAACTACAACTTGATAATGTGACCCTTAGACTTGTAACAACAACTTGATAATGTCAACCTTAGACTTGTAACAACAACATGATAATGTCACCCTTAGACTTGCAACAACAACATGATAATGTCACCCTTAGACTTGCAACAACAACATGATAATGTCAACCTTAGACTTATAACAACAACTTGATAATGTAACCCTTAGACTTGTAACAACAACATGATAATGTCACCCTTAGACTTGTAACAACAACATGATAATGTCACCCTTAGACTTGTAACAACAACTTGATAATGTGACCTTAGACTTGTAACAACATTATGATAATGTCACCCTTAGACTTTTAACAACAACTTGATAATGTCACCCTTAGACTTGTAACAACAACTTGATAATGTCACCCTTAGATTTATAACAACAACATGATAATGTCACCCTTAGACTTGCAACAACAACATGATAATGTCAACCTTAGACTTGTAACAACTACTTGATAATGTCACCCTTAGACTTGTAACAACAACATGATAATATCACCCTTCCCAAATACGTTTTTCTCACCTTCATGAACTTTACCACGAAAGAGTCAGATTTTCTACTAAATGATAACTTCTACAAACAGACAGTTATAGTATCGTGGTGAGCTTGAGGTTACCGCCATCTTTAACTAATCTATTTTAAGTCATCACGAAAAATCAAACATTATAGATATATGGACAACAGGTTGTTCATTTTTCGGATCACAGACCAAGCTTCTTAATTTATTGAATATTTGAACAGTAGATACATGAGTATAAAATATACTGTAGAACATCAGAAAAATCACCAACTTTTAACTCTCGACTTTCGTCTTAAAAATAATTCCAAATAGAAGTACTACATACATATCAAATATATATATTTTAGGTTAAAACACTGTTCCACCCTGAATATAAAATTTCTACCTCTAATGAAGCTGTACATAAAGTGTTTACATTATAAATTTACTTGTATCTGCCATGAACAAGGTTATATTGGGTCCACGAAAAGAAAAATGTTAACTCCAGTGGAAGAACATTCGAGTTTCAGAGCCCCCTACTAAGTCGAGTGTAGTGATCCATTCTGATCAATTTAATATCTCAGAGAGGACCAATGCAATGATAAGTAGAGCTTGTTCGTTCACATAGTGATACCAGAAGTAACTCAGGTTTGATTGGCCTGATGATATTATACAACTGGAGTTAATAAAATACTTTGAATTTATTTTCATCCAATATCATCATTATGGGATCAAATGAAAAGAACCACATTGTTAATTACTACATTTTAGTAGCTTTGTAATAATTATAATGACAAATAGTGATAATAAACAAATAATCTGAATAAGGCTTTCTTCTCAAGCAAGGAATTTTTTAAAAACTTACTAAACAACAAAGTACAGAGCTAGAATTATTGACTTACATGCTTGTTTAATAGTGTTAGAAGCCTCTGTACATGCTCGGAGAAATATACTAACAATTTTAGTACAATGACCTGCAACGTACCCTCTCTTGGCTCAACGGTGTGTGTGGGCTCGTAACGCTAAATATTGGGTTTCAATACTTGTGGTGGGCTTAACAATAAACAAACAAAAGTATCGAAATTTCTTTGATGTCGTCATTATTAAACCCCCAATAGAGGGCGTTCAAACAGTTTCAACACAATTAAATGACAATTAACATCTACTGACTTAATTAGCTACTTATATAGTTGAAAGCTAAAGATCAATAGTGCGCCATCAAACAGCTGATTTTAATCATAAAATCATTGTTGTTTTTCTTAAATTAGAAGTTTTTTTTTTCATCTATTTTAACTTATTTGTTTCTGTTTTCTCAATTCGGAAAGATAAAACAAGTAATACTCCATTGAAATATTTCTACGGTTCATTTGGTCTGATTTTGAGACCTAACGAAGGGTTATGATGACGAAACAGATATTAAAGTAGAAGACAGAGACTGGACCTCAGATGAGGAGACTGGGGACATGGATCTCACACGACGACAAAACACGCGAACTTCGAGTTTACAACTTTATATCCCGAGTTAAATTTTATGATCTTCATTGTTAGGATGTTCATAGCACGTGAACATCATAAGACCTTATACTATTGCTACCAATGTCAAGAGCTGTTACGCTGAGCGCAATGTTTTTGTCCAGTGGGGGCAATTTCCGCTAACTTATAGAACCAGGGTAGCGCAAGAAGCTGTAATATTGCTGTTACCTAGCCTACCATGGAAAATAAAATAAATAAAACCTTTAGAAATTCTTCAGTGACAACAAAGTAGCA
This sequence comes from Limulus polyphemus, assembly GCF_000517525.1. Lineage (NCBI taxonomy): Eukaryota > Metazoa > Arthropoda > Merostomata > Xiphosura > Limulidae > Limulus > Limulus polyphemus. The sequence continues at coordinate 6,833 of NW_013672806.1, forward strand.
CCAGACGACTTTAGAAAAGGTTACTAAAATACGCGAGACTGATACTGTACAATAGGGCTCATGTTCTTGAAACTGGAGTTTGCTCAGCGAAATCTCGTGCTGAACGTTCAGATCACATCTTCAACAATACTTCATCTTCAGTACGCATCTTCAACAATACTTTACCTTAGTACACATCTTCAACAATACTTCATCTTCAGTACACATTTTCAACAATACTACACCTTCAGTACACATCTTCAACAATACTACGTTCAGATCACATCTTCAAAAATAGTTTACCTTCAGTACACATCTTCAACAATACTTCATCTTCAGTAATATTTAAATTTTTCGAACTTAATTAGTTCGGCTTTTGAAAACATAAACAAATCATTTTCAACATTTGTCTTATATTAACTAAAACACAAACAGATTGTTTATTTAATTAGACTCTAACTTTAGTTTTCACCAAACTCATTAGATGCTTTAATCAAAGAAAATGTCATAATTATCTGTCCAGTTAGTCACGTGGTCTTTCTTTGGCATTAATCACAGTGTTGAGTTTCTTAAATATACGGGATCGAACTTCAAGTTCTTGAAAGAAATGTAATCAGTCAAATATGAGGTATCCATTGGTTAGAATAACGATTACGGGCACCAATCAGAAAACACACTTCAAACGAAATATATTTTTATAGTGATAACAGTGTCCTTTTTTTCCCCCAAGTTTGATAACAGTCAACTATTTAAGGTTACCGTTAATATCAAAGGTTTTCACCTTACCTAAATAAACTTACTTACCTAGAGTTTTATAAGCATGACGATCTAACAGAAAAAATCACCGGTGTTTTACCTTTTTATTCAATTTCTACCAAGTTCTATTTTTATTTTATTTTATAACTTCTTCTATTCTGCCTGAAATTGAAGTATTGTTGAAAGATGTGTACTGAAGGTGAAATATTGTTGAAGATGTGTACTGAAGGTGAAGTATTGTTGAAGATGTGTACTGAAGGTGAAGTATTGTTGAAGATGTGTACTGAAGGTGAAATATTGTTGAAGATGTGTACTGAAGGTGAAGTATTGTTGAAGATGTGTACTAAAGATGAAGTATTGTTGAAGATGTGTACTGGAGGTGGAGTATTGTTGAAGATGTAATCTGAACGTAGTATTGTTGAAGATGTAATCTGAACTTAGTATTGTTGAAGATGTGATCTGAACGTAGTATTGTTGAAGATGTAATCTGAACTTAGTATTGTTGAAGATGTGATCTGAACTTAGTATTGTTGAAGATGTAA
>NW_013672806.1:8495-9646 GCF_000517525.1 Limulus polyphemus
ACAAAACAATATATATATATATATATGTAGTAGTAGATTTAACATCAGCATTTGAATACACACAAATTAAACACAAAACAATATATATATATATATATGTAGTAGTAGATTTAACATCAGCATTTGAATACACACAAATTAAACACAAAACAATATATATATATATATATGTAGTAGTAGATTTAACCTCAGCATCTACCAGAGAATTAGATCAGAACGTAAAATTTCCGCCACGCTCTCACCTCAACAAATGTGCTGTTGCCATGGAGATGCCAGTGATGCAGACAGAGCTCTGGATTAAATGTAATCCTCTTTTCTAGAATGTAATATTTCTAGCCAGGAGATTATTAGTTAAAAGCAATAATGATTGGCTAGATTAATCTGCTCTTTCGTGCTCAACCATCAGACATAATTCCAAACCCGGGAGAAAAAGGAAATGGCCGTCGAATTGATGGTATAATGGAGAGGGTTAGGTTTTACGGGATTAGGGCTAAAAATGTAAGTTGAGTGTTTCTAGAGTAAAATGTTGGCCTTCCGTTGAAAATGTATGTATGTATTCACTAATGCAAGGAATGATAGCTTTCGGCTTGGTTGTTGTTAAAGATAAGGCTACACAATGGTCTATCTGTCGTAAGTCTAGAGATTTCCTTCTGAGTCACGTGGGGAGGGGACAAAAGAATGTATAGAATTTTCTATGGATATTTTCTTGCGCCCTCAAGTGGCTAAGCGGTAAATCAGTGGGCTTATAACGTTAAAATGAGGTTTCGATACCTGCGGTGCGCACATCCCAGATAGCCCTTTGTGTAGCGTTTCGCTTAACTAAAAACAAACAAACTTATTCTAAGAGGAAGGCAGTGATGTGGACATTTGGGAAAATGTTTTGTGGAATGGTCATGTCTTGTATTCGTTGGTGCTAACGTTCCAAACTTCCTGTGGCATCACCAACAAATCCATCGTTGGTGCTAACGTTCCAAACTTCCTGTGGCATCACCAACAAATCCATCGTTGGTGCTAACGTTCCAAACTTCCTGTGGCATCACCAACAAATCCATCGTTGGTGCTAACGTTCCAAACTTCCTGTGGCATCACCAACAAATCCATCGTTGGTGCTAACGTTCCAAACTTCCTGTGGCATCACCAACAAATCCATC
>NW_013672806.1:10585-24631 GCF_000517525.1 Limulus polyphemus
GTGAAATAAGCTTGATAGGTTAGGGTAGTAGGGTGAAATAAGCTTGTTAGGTTAGGATAGTAGGGTGAAATAAGCTTGTTAGGTTAGGTTAGTAGAGTGAAACAAGCTTGTTAGGCGAGGGGAGTAGAGTGAAACAAGCTTGTTAGGCGAGGGGAGTAGGGTGAAACAAGCTTGTTAGTTTAGGGTAGTAGGGTGAAACAAGCTTGTTAGGCGAGGGTAGTAGGGTGAAACAAGCTTGTTAGGCGAGGAGAGTAGGAAATACAGGTGGTTACGTTCTTCACTGACATCAACTTTATTATTTTACTTTTTTTATAATTCTTTATAGAAAGTATTTGAAAAACTCCAAAATATACGTAAGTACTCATGGTTTGCTATTATTCTGTTAAACACAAAGCTACACAATGGGGTATCTGTTCTCTGTCCACCGCGGGTATCGCAACTCCAGTTTTAGAGATTTACCACTGACCCAGCGGGAGGAGGGCAACATTCACGTGAGACATAGAGTCTAATAGTACGTATTCACCTAGTCAAGCAATATTTATTATATTTGTATGACATTTTTTTGTTATCGCCTTACTAAAAACCCTTTTTAACATCTGATTATAATTGAGTTTTCACATTTAAAATGTGCGTGATCCGAATAAAGGAACAACAAACGTAACCATCACCACCACTAAAAACAATATATTATATGGACTTTCCAAGTACCACACGAAGATAATTAACGAAGTAGGTCCAATAGATTTCCAACTGCGTAGAGATCTAAAAAGAAAGTAATCACTGTCTTAAAACTGAGAACATCCCGTGAGGATACCTGTATGGTGACTGCGTCGATAGTGATGTACAACTAGATATTTGGAACGAGTTCCATACAGAATTCTTCTAATTCTTCTTCTTATCATTATTATATTGCCAGCCTACAACAAAAACGTCTTGGAATATTTCACCAAAATCTTTTGTTAAATACTAGATAAGGTACTGAGAAGGTCGTGGGGGTATTGAAATGTCAATTTATTTCTATTATATTTTATAAGCTAAAAAACATCATACTCCTAGTGTAAACGATGTTATCACTATTCCTTGAAGTAGCTTTTTTTAGAAATATCTCATGTTCCTTTAAAAAGCTTAAGTACAGGGTAAAACAGGAATTACCAGCCAAAAACAGATGAACATTAAAGGACCGTAACATGTAGATACTCAATGCTTTGTACACCATACAATAGGTGTCTTTAGGGAGCCAACCCCTATATTATGTATGAAGTGAAGGAGTATAAATAAACCAATACACGTAATATTAAATTTTATTACACACATTCGTAGAATAATTACTTTAAAAGACATGAAGGTTTATTTAAAGCGATGTTGTAGACGGATATGATTTATTTGAAAAGGCTGCTTTTCTACTGGTAAAATTTTATACGCGCTTAGTGGGTGTTGTGTCTTAGTCTAGACATATATTTGCCTATTTTTATGCATTATAGAGAAATTAGTTACAAGAAAACTATAAATGTTCACTAAAAACTCAAACAAATCTCCTTGACAATATCCAGCTGCAGCTTAACATTTTACACCTCGAACTAATGCGATCAAATAGTCAATAGCTACAGTAAATCATCATGAACAGTATCAGCTAGCTACTAGCTATGTTTATTATCATTACAATGTATAAGGTTAGCTACCATATCAAGTAATCACTTGCCAATAGTTGAACATAAAAAAGCCAGCAAACAAGATGAATAAAAAATTAGGTATTTAAAAACCTGCAAATAGAGACCATAAAATAGTAAGGAAACAAGACTGGATATACTATAGACATTATTTAATCAAACTACAAATCCCTATTTGGGTTGTTACCTAGAATTACATTTTTTATTTTTCTTATTATTATCAAATGTTACACTTCTGCATAGATCATTTTATTATAATCGAAGTTTAATCTTTTCTCTTTTAATCAAAAGTGATATTTTTACACTTTTTAAAGACCTAACACTATTTTTAACTAACACATAGGACAGCTATGCTAAAAAAGCATTTAATTTTTTATTATATTCGTAATGAAAAGTCTAATGCATTATGAAACCTAATAACGTGGATCGAAACACTTCTAATACCAAGGGTAGGAAAGTAGTAAGATCCAAATACTTCTAATAAACACTGCTGAGAAAGGAAACTTTACTTTAGAGATGATACTTAGTATTACAAGACAGAATATTTTATGAATTCTAAGTACTTAATTATTTAGTTAAGATAAAAGATATTTAATATAAATAGCTATAGTAACATGCTCAGGAGATATTAAAACATCCAGGAGAAAACCATTAACAAATTCAGGAAATAATTGATATAATGGGCCAGCTGGTTTATAATGACACGAACCAAAATATGGCTACTCTTATTACAAGCTCGGGAGTATTTCATAGCTATAAGATAATACTTATTAATATATTCTAAAGATATGGATTGAAAATACAGGAGAAGATCACATCTACTTTCTTCAGACGTTTAGAGGAACTTATTAACTGGTAAGATAAAACTTTTCTACAAGGATCAAAATATGCTTGATAATAAAGTATTTGAATTTATGTTTGTATGCACAGCAAGGTTAATAAGAATATTTTCCAACATCTATAATATTGAATTACTGATCAGAGGGAAGACAGTCATCAACAATAAGATGTTAACTCTTACTCTTATAACACACCCACAGCTTAAAGTGTGGAGAATATTTTGTAACATCACATGGGTTCGATCCTAGGCTGACATCTCTGAAATCCAGACTTTTAGAATAGAACCAACTCGATATTTGTAAATAAATTGTAAGAACTTACAAGTGAAAGCATAGAAAAATACGTAACAATCCCACTACACCTGTCATATCCACTTCCGACGAGGCCTTTCACTCAATACCAGGGCTCCTCAGACTGGCTGGGGTACGACAGAGATAGTTAGTGGTCCAGGTGTTATTTCTACAATTACGGACAACAATTTCTATGGTTTGAACTAAATGAATTGTAATTAATAATAGGTAGACAAAAGATTTATAAACATAAGGAAAAGTTTTATTGATGGTGGAACATATCACATGTTTTGACAGAACGTTGGCCTGTCCATTTCAGGTGTGATATGTATTAAGTAATACAAGTTTTATGTATCGTTACAAAGACAAAAGATACAAGGATTAAATGTCACAGAAATGGTGTCAGCGGGTGATAGGTAGAGGTCAAGTGTATGAATGATGAATAGACCCTGCCAAATACCGCTGACACAATTTTCGTGACATTTAATCCTCGTATATTTTGTCTTTGTAGCGATACATGAACCTTCTATTGTTTAATACTGATCATATCTGAAGAAGACAGACATTTAGTGTGTTCTACCATCAATGAAACTTTTCCTTATGTTTATAAATCCTTGTTTGTCTGTCTACCAATTATTATATTAGCATTACACGCTTTCCTTACCGATGAAATGTAATTATTATTAATTTTATTTAAGTCATTTACAAATTAGAATTAAGTATATTCGTCTTCATTTTTAGTATTAACTTTTAAGAATTCTTGAATGTAAGTAATAACATGCAATAACTGTCATGACTTTTCTCGTAAGTTCGAGAAATAAGCAATACTTAAACAGTGACCTTGTGATGTGACAATTAATTACAGTTATCCCTTTTCTGGTTGTTTCCAGAAATAAAGCATCCTTAATTGGTTTCTTCAAAAAAAATAATGTACTGCTGTCATAATATTTTCAGGTAACTTCGAGAAATAATTAATAGCTAAATGGTTCTTCGGGTTTTAACAAGTAAAATAGTTACTTTTTTATAACTCACTTGTTGGGTGAAAAATAAAACCTCTTGTAATCGACTACTTCCGGAACAATATGTGTTAACTTCCAGGATACTTCCAGTAGTGAAAGATACCCCTACAATTAATTTGGAAAGTTATAACAATAATCTCTTTCTGATCAATTCCAGAAAGGACATCAATATCTTTCTCGTTACTTCCAGAAATAAATAACAACAACAATTATCCATTTTCTGGTTATTTTCGGAAATAGGAAACACAGGGTTTGAGGCGGATATAACAACATGAAAAATATTTATTGTTAAAATTATCAATACAAGGCGGATCAAGTTATCCATAAAACGGATACCAACACAAGGCGGACTAAGTTGTTTATAAAACGGACACCAACACAAGGCGGATTAAGTTACCCATAAAACGGATACCAACACAAGGCGGATTAAGTTATCCATAAAACGGATACCAACACAAGGCGGATCAAGTTATCCATAAAACGGATACCAACACAAGGCGGATTAAGTTACCCATAAAACGGATACCAACACAAGGCGGATTAAGTTATCCATAAAACGGATACCAATGTTAATTTCTTCATTAGCCAAGTAAACATTTCATCTGTTCTTTATTTCACTGTGAATTCCAATAACTGATATTCGATTCTTCCTTATTATGGTCCTGAACACTGCCGTCGAGGCTACTCAAACTTCTGTTTTCACGCTAATAGATAACTGGTTTCAATGAAGAAACACGTTTTTCACAGGAATATTAGCGTTAGAATTACTGTATGAAAGCTGGTTTACGTTGATGAAAATATTCCCAAGTTTTTCTACTCCACCATTCAATTCTAGGAAGTGTTGACACAAAAGGTGGGAACAAGTAAACAATAAATAACAGGAACCTTTTATCTTGGTGTATGACAAGCGAGAAGATTTATCCGTTTCGCAATTCATAGAGAACAACATGCTTTCAGTATTTCGTTACGGGAGACGTAGAAAAATAATACGTTAGGGTAAGAAGAGTAAACAAATAAACGTCTTATTTTACAAGTTGTTTACAAAAGGTTTCTAAGTGATTTTTTTTTTTATAAAGCAACTTACGCGTGCCTTTTCTTTATCGATCTGCCTTTATTTCAAAACAATATTTCGTACAAGTAAATATAACAGTTACAAAAAACGATATACGTTACTTTATTTACAATGACAGAAATAAGTGTATTACGTCTTGCCTACCACGGGTATCGAATCCCGATTTTTAACGTCTTAAATCCAGAGACTTACGACTGAGACACTATCCTGATTTTTTCTTATTAATAACGACAATGTTAACAGTGTAACAAAATAATACTTTTTAAAAAGTATACCTTTTCATAATTAGAATAATAATAATATTAATACATTTTATTAAAAATATTACACAGTTTTTTAAACATACACTTAACTTTAAATATAATCAAATACAGGAACAAGTATATATATATAGTTAGTAAGCAGTAATTGAAAAACAAAAGCAAAATATGAGCGAATCAAAGGAATATCGCGAAGGTTTATAAAACGACCAATGAATAGGCTCTCTGCGCTCTGTTTCCTGTGGGGAATCGAACCCCAAATTTTAGGACCCATAGGGGTGTCGCTTAATGAAACAAAACTGTTTACATTTTGATGTAATGTACGTGTCCATAGATCGAGTCTTGTAAGCCTAAGAGCAAGTTAAAAAATATTATACCAGATACAATCACCCAATCTTGTCCTTCATGGTTTTAAACACTCTTATTGGACTATTTATAGTATTTGAAATGTTTATGTTATTTTTTCCAGAGGAGTCAAGCTTTGGAACAATTGGAAAGGTTCAGTCAGATTTGTTCGTTTGTCGTTAATCCCAAACTACCAGTGCTCTGCCAACCACGGGTATCAAAACCCTAAATACCTGGTTTCGATACCAATTGTGTGCTCAGTACAGATAGCCCATTGTGTAGCGCCCGGCAAGGCCAGGTGCTTAGGGTACTCGACTCGCAATCTGAGGGTGGCGGGTTCGAATCCTCGTCCCACCAAGCATGCTCGCTCTTTCAGCCGTGGGGGCGTTATAAGTGACGGTCAATCCCACTATTCGTTGGTAAAAAAAGTAGCCCAAGAGTTGGCGGAGGGTGGTGATGACTAGCTGCCGTCCCTCTAGTCTTACACTGCTAAACTAGGGACGGCTAGCGCAGATATCCCTCGTGTAGTTTTGTGCGAAATTCAAAAACAAACAAACAAACAAGCATTGTGTAGCTTTGTGCTTAAGTAAAAATAAAACAAAAAGCGAACTTAGCACTGAGCCGCTGGGGGTGACTCACGCAGAAGCTGATGTTTTAGTGAAAATATATGAGATAGAAAAAAATATATACTTTATGTTAAAATTGACTTATCTAGCTATACATTTTCTTTGTGCTGCTACTGACATCTTAAAAACTCTGATTTTATCGAAACTTGACGCTGAAAAATATTAACAAGTACAAGCTATAATAAAAAGAATATAAGTTATATGTTTTGTGCTGTTACATTATAGGACTGATGACGCTAAAGTTACCTTTTAACTTGTTTTCAGTAAAACAACATTTCAGTTGTCTCTCAGAAGTAGCTGTTCACACGAGCTTTAAGGATAACATTTTATTTTACTTTATTATTTCTATTGAAAAGCAGTTTATAAAATGAAAAATGTTATTATTTTCAGTCTATATCGGGAAAATAAAGACGTTTTCTATGGAAGTTAATAAAGTTAGGCTTATGGCTTCTTTTACGTTCAGAAAAAATACACACTACGTATCAGGTAAGTTACTTACAACAGACTTTCGAGAGGTAGAAACATCTTTTTTTAAACATTTTTCTAGGACACTCCTTTTTTTTTATGGACTGCTGTAGGGACTGATAAATGTGATCTGTTCGAAAAGCCTTTATAAATGAAACTTTGTTACTTTAGAACCTATTTTCTGAGCTTTCTTTACTGGTTAAAATTGATTATATATATATATATTGGATTTGTGCTTCAGGGATTTTTAAAATTCTTTCTCTCGTAAGTGCTGGTAGAGATATAGAAAATATTAAAAACTACAGGTACTCGGGATAAACAAGAAAATAAATATATAACAACCGTTTTCAAGAAGTTTACGTTGGTAACTGTAACCTAGAAAATCGGGAAGTATTATATTAAATTTCGTGTATTACAGCTATTGGACAGAGTTGTGGTTGATGCATGACTTAGAATTAACGTCTTTGGTGGAAATGCCCGGATGTTCCTGCGCTTTGTGTGGTTACAAGGTGTTGGATATTATATCTTATCTCAGGAATTAGAGGTTAGATCGTGTTTGAGAATACTATATTTTAATTACAGATGAAATGGACAACACATAATTATGTATGAACTGTATAAAGCTTTTAATGTCAGATAAGCTGAAAATATCAATATTTCAATGGCTCAAAAGTAAGTCTGAAAGTTTGTAACGCTAAAATCTAGGGTCCGATGCCCTCGATGAGCATAGTACACGCAGCTCATTGTGTAGCTTTGTGCTTAGTAACAAACAGAAAAAATGTAGGTATTCTGTGATAAACAGTACTTTTCACGACTCCATGAGGAAGGTATGAAAACAAACAAACAAACAGAAAGAAAAAATGTAGGTATTCTGTGATAAACAGTACTTTTCACGACTACATAAGGAAGGTATGAAAACAAACAAACAGAAATAAAAAATGTAGGTATTCTGTGATAAACAGTACTTTTCACGACTCCATGAGGAAGGTATGAAAACAAACAAACAGAAAGAAAAAATGTAGGTATTCTGTGATAAACAGTACTTTTCACGACTCCATGAGGAAGGTATGAAAACAAACAAACAGAAAGAAAAAATGTAGGTATTCTGTGATAAACAGTACTTTTCACGACTCCATGAGAAGGGTATAAAAACAAAAAACAGAAATCAAAAATGTAGGTATTCTGTGATAAACAGTACTTTTTCACGACTTCATAAGGAGGGTATAAAAACAATTAAACAAACAGAAAGAAAAATGTAGATATTCTGTTTATAAACAGTCCTTCTCAGGAATTCATGAGGGAGGTATAAAAACAAACAGAGAGAAAGAAAAAATGTAGGTATTATGTAATACCTTTTCTTAAAATTTTCAGTGGGGCCTGGTACCTGTGTGTGTATGCGTGGTATTATAATTCAAACCTAGGATCTGTATGATGTCCTCCCCATTAATTGACAAGACTCTTGCATGTGGTGGAGTCGATTGTATGCAGTGAATTGGGGTGAAGTTGGAAGGCATAGATTTTGTAAATTTCGCCTTGCAAGTCGGTCCAGCATTCCTTAGTAATTATGCCGTCCTGTAGGAACCATTCTAGATTCAATGGCCCCCCAATGTAATTCAAAATTAGAGAAACTGACAAAGCTGATATGATATTAACAGTATAAACATCGAATTATAAAAATAATACAAATGTTCAATGAAAAAGAGAAACAATAATAAACAAGTTGCAAAAATTAGGTATGATGTAGTGTTAGCAATACCAAAAACTAGAGCAACAAGGCGAAGATGAAGACACAAAAACCATACAAAAATCCCTACATAAGTAACCAGTAAGTATTGAGTCAATCTTACAAGCTTATGGTTATTAAGACTGTATAGCAATACTCAATTTAAATGTTTTTATTCAAACCTGAATTCATGCAACTGACGGGAATTAAACATTTAGTTGTAGATAAAAGTTATTATTGGAAAGTAGGGATTTTTCTATGGTTTTGTGTCTTCATCTTCACCTTGTTTCTGTATTTTTGGCATTGCTAACCCTACATCATACCTAATCTTTGCACTTTGTTTTTCTATTACTCGTAACGTTATAAAATGCGTCAAGTGTTGTATAATATAATACTTAAAAACGAATATATTCTATTTCACTAACAATGGTTTGTGTAGCTATTGGGGGATTGTAATGTTTCTGAAAGCCCCTCGGAGACAAATTAACATATAATTTAGCTGATATAGTCATTCTAGCGATACCTGACTTGTACAGTTTCGGTTTTGACTGTTGCAGTATATCACACTGTGTCATGTGTAAAAACCGCCATAATGATAACCAGAAAGTGTATTTGAAATGTCATATCCTTTGAAATGGGTCTCATATACAATTGTCTTGTACTGTTCCTCAGTCTCGATTGATGAAACACTCTGGATCATGCTCCATAATTACGATATGCAACCTCCTCTTTTCATGGATCATAGTCCTGATTCACGATTTCTAAAGCCCACCTTTCTTGGATCACAGTAAAGAAAACACATGATTTGTAAAGTCCTCCTTTCTTTGATTACAGTCCAGAAAAACATAATTTGTAAAGTCCTCCTTTCTTGGATTACAGTCCAGAAAAACATGATTTGTAAAGTCTTTCTTTCTTGGATTACAGTCCAGATAAAACATGATTTGTAAAGTCTTTCTTTCTTGGATTACAGTCCAGATAAAACATGATTTGTAAAGTCTTTCTTTCTTGGATCACAGTAAAGAAAAAACATGATTTGTAAAGTCCTCCTTTCTTTGATTACAGTCCAGAAAAACATAATTTGTAAAGTCTTCCTTTCTTGGATTACAGTCCAGATAAAACATGATTTGTAAAGTCTTTCTTTCTTGGATTACAGTCCAGATAAAACATGATTTGTAAAGTCTTTCTTTCTTGGATTACAGTCAAGAAAAACATGATCTGTAAAGTCCTCCTTTCTTGGATTACAGTCCAGAAAAACATGATTCGTAAAGTCTTCCTTTCTTGGATTACAGTCCAGAAAAAACATGATTTGTAAAGCCCTCCTTAGATGAAAGGTTTTGTGGACAAAATCACTCGTAATAGGACAAAAATATTGAGGAAATGTTTTTTCATAAGCTGTTTTTGGTAAAGAATCCGAATGAATAACTACTTTAAGAAATTTATTTATTTTAGCTGAAAGACACAAAATAAGCTATCTGCTCTTTGATCAACAAGGGGAATCAAACCTTGGGGTTTAGCACTGTAAACGCGTAAACTTAATGCTGACCCATTGGGAGACCAGTTTTCAAGAATAGAAGGAACTTGTATTTTTAACAAGTGTAGTAGAAAAATGATGAAATAAGAGAAATCTACGAATAACGGTTGTTGGGGAGATGGAGAAATGTGAAATATATGAATAACGGTAGATGGAGAAATGTGGAATATACGAATAACGGTTGTTGGGTAGATGGAGAAATGTGGAATATACGAATAACGGTTGTTGGGTAGATGGAGAAATGTGGAATATATGAATAACGGTTGTAGGGTAGATGGAGAAATATGGAATATATGAATAACGGTTGTTGGGTAGATGGATAAATGTGGAATATATGAATAACGGTTGTTGGGTAGATGGATAAATGTGGAATATATGAATAACGGTTGTTGGGTAGATGGAGAAATATGGAATATATGAATAACGGTTGTTGGGTAGATGGAGAAATTTGGAATATATGAATAACGGTTGTTGGGTAGATGGAGAAATGTGGACCGAATCGACTATAAAACCGAAACTATGGAAAAATGGGAGGATTTAAAGGCATAAAATTCAGTGCTAAACAACTTAGGATGGCCTCGGTTGACACTGAAATGACTGGTTTTATAGAGTGACAATATATATAGCAGAATATAAAAGAAGAACTCAAATGGAGGGAAGGATAAAATAATCTACTATAATAAAAGTAAAAAGTATTCGGGATGAAAAAATGTCCATCACGTTATCATATATTCTATATTGATCCTGTCACCGTTAAAGTATTAAACTAGGCCTTTCTTTTATTCCGTTTAATATTTTCATATGCTCCTTTGTCTGTTTATCTTGATACTTCCTCCTGTTTAAATATTTGATTTATTAAAATTTTTACCCTTACGAGATCCTTCTGATATTCATGAATAAATTATAACATTTTAAGCATTCAGCGCTTAAGTTTCAAGGGACATTCCAAAGTCAGATAATAGAGTTACTTACTGAAGAAAATGTTCCTTTGTTGGTAGTCTGTTACTAGGGATTTAAAGACTTGAACATGGTGGTATTAATTGTGAAAGGAACAGTATCAATAAGGCGTTAAAAATATTACAAAAAATAAGGTATTTCAGAGTAGTATAGGAACCGCTGATAGCAAGGTATTTAAAGAGACATAATAACTCCAAAGACATCCAGCTCTGTTTCTTGAAACAGACAGTTTACGTTTTTTCAATGACATTCTAATTCTGTTCACATTGTTTATCTTTACCTATACTTGTCGTAGAATTATCTGTTTATGTTTTTTAAACTTTACGATGTTAATATCCGAATTAATTTTGTTTGTCATGCAACTTGTTATTAACAACTGATTTATCCCTCATCTTCAGTATTATAAAGGTTATCTCTCATCTTTAGTGATCTGAAAGTTATCTCTCATCTTCAGTAATGTAAAGGTTATCTCTCATCTTCAGTGGTGCGAAAGTTACCTCTCATCTTCAGTAACGTGAAAGTTAGCTCTCATCTTCAGTGGTGCGAAAGTTACCTCCCATCTTCAGTAACGTGAAAGTTAGGTCTTACCTTCAGTGATGTGAAAGTTATCTCTCATCTTCAGTAATGTGAAAGTTAGGTCTTACCTTCAGTGATGTGAAAGTTATCTCTCATCTTCAGTAATGTGAAAGTTATCTCTCATGTTTAGTTACCTGAAAGTATAATGTGTATTACCCATTTTCAGATAATTATGTGAAATCATAGTGTATCACATTGTTTGGAGGAAGGAGATTTGGAAGTTTGATTAAGAGACATTTACTGTTTTAAAAACATGATGGAATATGTCTTACAATCCATGTTTTAAAGATACACAGTAAGAATGGAAATGAAATGAAACGCATTACTTGGTGTATGTCAGCTAATATGACTTACAATCCATGTTTTAAAGATACACAGTAAGAATGGAAATGAAATGAAACGCATTACTTGGTGTATGTCAGCCAATATGACTTACAACCCATGTTTTAAAGATACACACTAAGAATGGAAATGAAATGAAACGCATTACTTGGTGTATGTCAGCTACTATGACTTACAACCCATGTTTTAAAGATACACACTAAGAATGGAAATGAAATGAAACGCATTACTTGGTGTATGTCAGCTAATATGACTTACAACCCATGTTTTAAAGATACACACTAAGAATGGAAATGAAATGAAACGCATTACTTGGTGTATGTCAGCTACTGTGACTTACAACCCATGTTTTAAAGATACACACTAAGAATGGAAATGAAATGAAACGCATTACTTGGTGTATGTCAGCCAATATGACTTACAACCCATGTTTTAAAGATACACACTAAGAATGGAAATGAAATGAAACGCATTACTTGGTGTATGTCAGCTAATATGACTTACAACCCATGTTTTAAAGATACACAGTAAGAATGGAAATGAAAGGAAACGCATTATCTAGTGAATGTCACACAGAAGCGAATGAGGTTTATTTATTTATTTTTTACTTAGCTTAACTGTATTAAAGACGAAGGTTTCTATGGACAACGATTCGGGCTCTTATAGCCTCAGGAAGTAGCAGTCCGTAGGGAAATCGAACCCTAGTGGCACAAAGTGACAACTTACTCATATTTACTGAATAACTGAAAATTATTTATAATATAGCCTAACATGTGGAGTGATTGTAGGATATTGTTTGATATAATATTGTCTAACATGTGGAGTGACTGTAAGATATTCTTTGGTATAATATAGTCTAGCATGTGGAGTGACTGTAGGATATTGTTTGGTATAATCTAACATGTGGAGTGACTGTAGGATATTGTTTGGTATAATATAGTCTAACATGTGGAGTGACTGTAGAATATTGTTTGATATAATATAGTCTAACATGTGGAGTGACTGTAGGATATTGTTTGATATAATATAGCCTAACATGTGGAGTGACTGTAGGATATTGTTTGATATAATATAGTCTAACATGTGGAGTGACTGTAGAATATTGTTTGATATAATATAGTCTAACATGTGGAGTGACTGTACGATACTGTGTTGATATAATATAGTCTAATATGTGAAGTGACTGTAGGATATTGTTTGATATAATATAGTCTAACATGTGGAGTGACTGTAGGATATTGTTTGATATAATATAGTCTAACATG
Source organism: Limulus polyphemus (assembly GCF_000517525.1). Lineage (NCBI taxonomy): Eukaryota > Metazoa > Arthropoda > Merostomata > Xiphosura > Limulidae > Limulus > Limulus polyphemus. The sequence goes on from NW_013672806.1 coordinate 23,564, forward strand.
TGGAGTGACTGTAGGATATTGTTTGATATAATATAATCTAACATGCGGAGTGACTGTAGGATATTATTTGATATAATATAGTCTAACATGTGGAGTGACTGTAGGATATTGTTTGATATAATATAGCCTAACATGTCGAGTGACTGTAGGATATTGTTTGGTATAATATAGTCTAACATGTGGAGTGACTGTAGGATATTGTTTGATATAATATAGCGTAACATGTGGAGTGACTGTAGGATATTATTTGATATAATATAGTCTAACATGTGGAGTGACTGATATTGTTTGGTATAATCTAATCTAACATGTGGAGTGACTGTAGGATACTGTGTTGTGTAATATAATTTAACATGTGGAGTGACTGTAGGATACTGTGTTGTGTAATATAATCTAACATGTGGAGTGACTGCAGAATACTGTGTTGTGTAATATAATCTAACATATGGAGTGACTGTAGGATACTGTGTTGGGTAATATAATCTAACATGTGGAGTGACTGTCGAATATTGTTTGGTATAATATAGTCTAACATGTGGAGTATCTGTAGGATATTCTTTGGTATAATATAATCTTACATGTGGAGTGACTGTAGGATACTGTGTTGATATAATATAGTCTTACATGTGGAGTGACTGTAGGATATTGTTTGGTATAATATAGTCTAACATGTGGAGTAACTGTAGGATATTGTTTGGTATAATATAATCTAATATGTGGAGTAACTGTAGGATATTGTTTGGTATAATATAGTCTACCATGTGGAGTGACTGTAGGATATTGTTTGGTATAATATAGTCTAACATGTGGAGTAACTGTAGGATATTGTTTGGTATAATATAGTCTAACATGTGGAGTAACTGTAGGATATTGTTTGGTATAATATAGTCTAACATGTGGAGTAACTGTAGGATATTGTCTGTTATCATATAATCCTCTAACGAGTCTTACTTCTCAGCAACAAAATAAAAAACGATGCAAGTCGAGTTGAAGGAACGGCACGTTTATCAATTCTTCCCTCAGCCAGTCTTTTCCATCATGTCTAACAATTAAAAAACAACAAAGATG
>NW_013672806.1:25537-31853 GCF_000517525.1 Limulus polyphemus
GAAACGTTTATCAATTCTTCCCTCAGCCAGTCTTTTCCATCATGTCTAACAATTAAACAAACAACAAATATGCGAGTCGAGTTGAAAGAACAGCACGTTTATCAATTCTTCCCTCAACCAGTCTTTTCCATCATGTCTAACAATTAAAAAACAACAAAGATGCGAGTCGAGTTGAAGGAACGGCACGTTTATCAATTCTTCCCTCAGCCAGTTGACTAGCACTTAGACAAAATCATTACAACACACATTGGATCTTACAAACACTATCAGTTATTTTTTGAAGCAGAATTTATTGAAATACTTTTAATAAACTGGTACAACTCAACGTTATCTAAGTGTCATTAAAACCTATATAATAAATATACGAAAAAATCAAATCTGTCTGCTTCTTTTGTTCGTAGAACAGCAAACGGGTTTCTACTCTTTCGTAAGACAGAAAAACAATTAACGTTCTTCTCCTTCAGACCTGAAAAAACCCATTAAATACACCTTGAAAAAGCTAACTTATATGAAAACGTGAATTAATAATATAAATTCAAGAAACTAAATGTCAGCGCATAATGTTTTAGTAACGCCTTTGGCGCCTTCGTTAATTAATGTAAAAACATTACGAACAAAAAAAATCAAATCACAAATCTGGATGTTTTAATATTTAGTTCAAAAACAGATTGAAATATTCCACATAAAACTCTCAAGTTGGAATGTTAAAATGTAAAAAAAAAAGCGGGCTCGCTATAGCCAACATCGTTATCTCGCTGTTATGTAATACTTAGTCTTGATTAATTCACTAACTCGTTGTATAATTCTAAATCTTAGGGGAATTCAAAGACTCTCTACGTACATAAGAATCATTGGTCAATATTGGTCTGAGAATAAATATTCACTACTTTTTTAGGATGTTATTACATTTTAGTTAAAGTTCACAAACATTCTTGAGGAAATAACATGCTATAGATGTTTTTTCTTTTTTTGAAACTTGTAAATTCATTCTCAGTTAATCCGCTTAAAAACGTGAAAAAAGGTTAGAAGTGAAAAAAAAAGCTTTTAAAAGGACTGAATTAATCTTGTGTTTTTTACTGAAAGCAAGGATTCCATAAAGTTGATGTTAAAGAGATTAGTGAATAAGAATTTTTTAACGAATTTGATAAATAAGTATTTGTTGTTTCCCTAAACTAAGGCTAAGGCCTTGATAATAACATATTTAAACGTTATTAGATAATAATTTGTTAAAAAAACAACCGAAGTTCAGAAAAATATACGTGAGCAAGCGCTGATTGGTTGTTGGAATCACGTGATTCAAATTAACGCCAGTTCATATAAAATGATGTTATATAATATTTAGGTTGTTACAAGCTATGATTTAACCTAACCTAATGACATTGATATAACTATATAGAGAATCATGGTTGATTGGATCTCTAGAAACCTTTAGCTTTATCGATGTCTATAGACACGTTTTGTTATTAGGATTAAGAACAAGACTACCTTAACTCAAGAGGCAGCTCTTAAACTGAACCTTTCAGGTTTAATAACACGACGTTCGGTTGTTCCAGCTTTTCTCTGTATACTAAATATAGCTATGTCAACCATAGGGTTTCATTTATGGCCATTTTAACATTAAGGGACAGACAGGTCACACAAATTTATTTGATACAGAACATTAAGGGACAGACAGGTCACACAAATCTGTTTGATACAGAACATTAAGGGACAGACAGGTCACACAAATTTGTTTGATACAGAACATTAAAGGACAGACAGGTCACACAAATCTGTTTGATACAGAACATTAAGGGACAGACAGGTCACAGAAATTTGTTTGATATAGAACATTAAGGGACAGACAGGTCACACAAATCTGTTTGATACAGAACATTAAGGGACAGACAGGTCACACAAATTTGTTTGATACATAACATTAATGGATAGACGGGTCACACAAATATATTTGATACCAAACATTAAGGGACAGACAGGTCACACAAATTTGTTTGATACAGAACATTAAAGGACAGACAGGTCACACAAATTTGTTTGATACAGAACATTAAGGGACAGACAGGTCACACAAATTTGTTTGATACAGAACATTAAGGGACAGACAGGTCACACACATTTATTTGATACAGAACATTAAGGGACAGACAGGTCACACATATATATTTGATACAGAACATTAAGGGACAGACAGGTCACACAAATCTGTTTGATACAGAACATTAAGGGACAGACAGGTCACAGAAATTTATTTGATACAGAACATTAAGGGACAGACAGGTCACACCAATATATTTGATACAGAACATTAAAGGACAGACAGGTCACACAAATCTGTTTGATACAGAACATTAAGGGACAGACAGGTCACACAAATATATTTGATACCAAACATTAAGGGACAGACAGGTCACACAAATCTGTTTGATATAGAACATTAAGTGACAGACAGGTCACACAAATGTATTTGATACAGAACATTAAGGGACAGACAGGTCACAGAAATTTGTTTGATATAGAACATTAAGGGACAGACAGGTCACACAAATATATTTGATACAGAACATTAAGGGACAGACAGGTCACACAAATTTATTTGATACATAACATTAAGGGACAGACAGGTCACACAAATTTGTTTGATACAGAACATTTAGGAACAGACAGGTCCCACAAATTTATTTGATACATAACATTAAGGGACAGACAGGTCACACAAATTTGTTTGATACAGAACATTTAGGAACAGACAGGTCCCACAAATTTATTTGATACAGAACATTAAGGGACAGACAGGTCACACAAATTTGTTTGATATAGAATATTAAAGTCGTACAAATTTATTACGTATTTCTATGTGTAAAGAAGCTAATACAAATTACTACCTTAATTATTAAAAATTTAGAACCAGAACAAGTAGCACTCCAGTAATCACGCTGTGTTAGAATATCATAGATCATTGAAATAACGTGTTTCATTTTAAGAGCTGTTCCCGCTTCGAGGCTTACATAGGAGGAGAAGTACTGTGAGATACAAAATTCTGTTTCTTTATGATTAAGGTTGTTTTTATCGTTCATATATTACTTTCTTCTACCGTTTTGTTTATCTATGAATTTTCAGTTACATTAAAACGCCAACTCACCTTCTAGCTAATCATTTGTATTTTAAGTAAGCATACGTGTATGATGAAGCTGACACCAACTTCCCTAGAGGTGACATACGCATACTATTAATGTAGTAGAAAATTATGTAAATTTATGATCACATAAGGTGTACTCTCGTGACCTACTCAGTGAATAAATACCCTGCCAGAAGCTTCACTAGGAGAGAGAGTCACGAGACAGTTAGTGAATGATACAGTTAGTGAATTATTACTGTTTATCAATCGATATCGTTATTAATATTGAAAGGTATATTTAGAATATTGTGTTTGCTGTGTTTTTTTGGAATTGTTTTTTCTTTCTGGCTCTTTTTCCTAATTCCATTATTTGAAATAATATTGATATTTATGATATATTGTTTATTAATATTAGTGTCAAGTCCTGGCCAGGCACGTGTTTATTTACTGTGTTTTAGTAAATGCTGAATATATTTCTAAATACACATTATATTTGTAATTACACATTATATTTTTAAATACACATTATATTTTGAAATGCACATTTTATTTCTAAATACACATTTTATTGCTAAATACACATTATATTTTTAAATACACATTATATTTTTAAATACACATTATATTTTGAAATACACATTTTATTTCTAAATACACATTATATTTCTAAATACACATTATATTTCTAAATACACATTAAATTGTATTCAGTTGACTATTGGAAAAAGATCATGTTTTGTGTATAGAAAAAATTGATGACCTCAGTAAAAATTATAGCCTTTTAAAACTTTCGCTTTATTTGTTCAATTCAAAAATGGCATTTACTTCTCTATTGCATTTCTATAAATATGGAGAAGTGAAAAGTAATGTTATCGAGATATTCAGTTGTTCTGATGTTACATTTGAACTAATTTGGAGAAGCGAAACGTGCCATTATCGAGATATCCAGTTGTTTTTATGTTGCATTTGAACCAGTTTGGAGAAGCGAAACGTGACGTTGACGAGTTATCCACTTTTTCGGTTCTCAACCAATAAGAACAAATCAAACTTATGCCTTATACTACACTTCTTGTTATCTGATAACATTCTAATCGAAGTCCTCGTAAAAAACATTGTTTCTAGCATGATTCGTATCTGTACCAGTTGTATGTAGCCGTTTAAAACACCTTTAACTAATAAAATATCAAATATAGTTTAGAGGAGATATTTTTTAGAACACTTTATAATTCCTCATATATATATATATACCACAACTTGTGCCATAGGTCCCCTGGTGTGTGTGTGTTATGATGCTGTGTCAAGTCCTGTTGTTTTGAATAACAGATAATGCCTTCATATTTTGAAAGTTTTATGTAAAATTAAGTTTTAAGTATGAAAATTATAAAAGATAAAACACGCTATGTAGTGTGCATTTGATGGAACTAAATACTACAGATGTTAAGTCTTCCATTTCTGTCCAAATATATCATAAATTGTTTTGTACTAAATAATTCTTGATAAAGTTTATCTTATACAGTTCTTAAACCCCAAACCAAGTTCCAGAGACAAACTGAGTTTAAAAATTCTAATTTTTTGTGTTATTTTGTAACATATTATCATCATGTGTTATTTTGTTACATATTATCATGTTTCATTTTGTTACATATTCTCATGTTTTATTTTGTTACATATTATCATCATGTGATATTTTGTTACGCATTATCACCACTTGTTACATATTATTATCATGTGTTATTTTGTTGCATATTATCATCACTTGTTACATATCATCATCACACATATTTTATTTTCGATTTAATCCTGCTTCTTTTTACTCTTAATGATGAAGTTTTGGTTAGTGAAGAAACGCTGCTTTCTTATTACCTTGGTGATAAAATGTTGGTTCCTTAATTACTTGATGATGAAATGTTGTTTCCTTAATCACTTGATGATGACATGTTGGTTCCTTACTTACTTGATGATAAAACATCATCAAGTGATTAAGGAACCAACATTTTATCATCAAGTGATTAAGGAAACAACAAAATGTTGTTTCCTTAATCACTTGATGATGAAATGTTGTTTCCTTAATCACTTGATGATGAAATGTTGTTTCCTTAATCACTTGATGATGAAATTAACAGAAAGGGGCGAAGAAGATATTTACAAATTAATCTTACAATTAAAACAATGCTTACACCACTGTAGTTGCGGTGAGAAATTGACTTTTTATTATTTAAACTGGTTTGCTAACTTTCACCACCCTTGTCAACGGCTGATGTTCACATTGATGTTATATTTCATGAGAATAATTATGATTTGAAGAACGGCCGAAACTGACCTCTACTGGTCGGTATTTGTTGTTTTTTTTAATCGTGTTATTTTATAAAAGGAAAATCTAGGCTACATCAATATTTTGCTTGAGCAGCTGTCTTTCTCCGAAAAGCAAACATTACGTGAAATTAGTCCTCTACGTTTACGAACCAGTAATCTAAAAAGTCTGCTCTAAAATTACTTTATACGAGCGTTCTTGTAAGATGATTCGTTCGTAAGTCCGAGGTAATCACCCGCAGCTTCAAATCGACCCCGCAAGCTGCTTGCTTGTCCAGGAGCTTTCGTTCTAACCTAATTTGTTGGAAAAAACCAACTAAATAGCAGAATCAGTCAAAAGTGCGAATATAGAAGAAAATGACACGTACTTTGATGTGGTTCAGTTTGGCTAAAGGCACAGAAAATGACACGTACTTTGATGTGGTTCAGTTTGGCTAAAGGCACAGAAAATGACACGTACTTTGATCTGTGCCTTTAGCCAAACTGAACCACATCAAAGTACGTGTCATTTTCTGTGCCTTTAGCCAAACTGAACCACTCTGTGCCTTTAGCCAAACTGAACCACGTCAAAGTACGTGTCATTCTCTGTGCCTTTAGCCAAACTGAACCACATCAAAGTACGTGTCATTTTGAATGACACGTACTTTGATGTGGTTCAGTTTGGCTAAAGGCACAGAGAATGACACGTACTTTGATGTGGTTCAGTTTGGCTAAAAGCACAGAAAATGACACGTACTTTGATGTGGTTCAGTTTGGCTAAAGGCACAGAAAATGACACGTACTTTGATGTGGTTCAGTTTGGCTAAAGGCACAGAGAATGACACGTACTTTGATGTGGTTCAGTTTGGCTAAAGGCACAGAGAATGACACGTACTTTGATGTGGTTCAGTT
>NW_013672806.1:32705-37595 GCF_000517525.1 Limulus polyphemus
TATATATATATCTTTACTTACTGTTTAAATAGAGTTCTTATCATGCTATAAATATATTAACAATATATATATATGTAACAGACACGTAACAAAATGTCATTAAACAACAAAGATTGTTTAGCTATATAATGCCCATGATACCAATTTTATCAAAAAAAGTAATTAACCAACCATTGGTCAAAGTGTAGTTTTTTTATAGGATCATAGATGTGGCTTACGAGGGGGAAGGTGGTGTGGTCAACCGGGTTTTAGACCCATTCAGAGGTTTCACAAAATGTTTTTTTTTCTAGCTTAGTTATTCTATTTTAAACATTTTGTTCAGATTACAAACATACCAACTTCCTCCTCCCAGATCCCACTTTTTGACTAGAGCGCAGGATTAGATGTGTACGCCTTTTTTTTTTGGTTCGAGATATAATTAGATGTGAACAAGAACTCTGAAGTGATGTTGTCAAGTCCTGATTGGCCGAATATCGCTTGTGGAACAGCACCAAACATGAAGGCGTTACCAAGAATCAAATAACAAGAAATATCATTACAACGCATCTTATTAATTTATATATACACAAGAAAACTCACGTAGAAGCAAAGTTAATCAATATCTGTACTTCTCATTATTTTCATTCATCTGATCACGTCTTCCAAAACACATTTTCTAAATTAGTTTGGCTCAAAATTTCATTAACGTGCAGTGAGTAACTAGGAAGATACCAAACGAATTTTCTTTTAGTGTTTTTATTGCTCATTAGCTAGGAAATTATTCGTTTGAAATTTAAAAAAAAAATGCTAGGGTTTATTGGTTTATTCCAGTGAGCCGGCACGCGAAAAGTAATCCTCCAATAAAAACACAGTTTTCTTCCCACGAATACAAATCATAGTAACACATCTTGTTTTGTCGCTTTCATTGTGAAATTAAAAAAATGGAAGAATGAAACAGGTGTTTGCTTACAATAATTTCAGATATTAGTGCGAGATTCTTTACAATAACATTCTTTAGAGATTATAAGAACGACATAATAATTTATTTACTGCAACAGAGCGTATAATGTTGTAGCTTTATATGTTCTACAACAATGAGATTTATAATATTTAAAACAATATGGATTGTTTTAATCATAACGTTTTTCTCTTGGGTTCTTATCATGCTATAAATATATTAACAATATATATATGTTTAAATAGAAGTAAATAAAAATATATAATTTAGCCCTATCGGGATTTTCTGAAGTTCATCTTAATATTTCATCCATTCTAATTGATCTTATTCAAGCAACATGCAAGCTAATGATTGCCATAATCAATAGACTGATCATAATCAATGTACTAATCATAATCAATACACTGATCATAATCAATACACTGATCATAATCAATACAATAATTATAATCAATACACTGATCATTATCAATACACTGATCATAATCAATACACTAATCATAATCAATACACTGATCATAATCAATGTACTAATGCAAAGGTAAAATATCTGTTAATTATGATTAATGTATTGAGTATGATTAGTGTATTGATTATGATTAGTATATTGAGTAGGATTAGTGTATTGATTATGATTAGTGTATTGATTATAATTATTGTATTGATTATGATTAGTGTATTGATTATGATCAGTGTATTGATTACGATCAGTGTATTGATTATGATTACTGTATTGAGTATAATTTGTGTATTGAGTATGATTAGTGTATTGAGCATGATTAGTGTATTGATTATGATTAGTGTATTGAATACGATCAGTGTATTGATTATGATTAGTGTATTGATTAGTTTATTGGTTATGATTAGTATAATGGTTATGATTAGTGTATTGATTATGATCAGTGTATTGATTATGATTACTGTATTGAGTATAATTTGTGTATTGAGTATGATTAGTGTATTGATTATGATTAGTGTATTGATTATAATCAGTGTATTGATTATGATTCACCTATCACAGAAAATATCCTCCTACTTCAACGACGTAAATCGTGCTACACAACTTTGCACCCGCAAAGAAAACTTACTTATTGAATTGAAATACTTAAAGAATATAACACGATCTAGAGGTTTCAACCCTAACGTCATAGGTAGGGCTTTCATCTATCTCTCACCTATCACGGCATGGCCAGGTGGTTAGGACACTCGACTCACGGGTTCGAATCCCCGTCCCACCAAACATGCTCGCCCTTTCAGCCGTGGGGGTGTTATAATGTGACGGTCAATCCCACTATTCGTTGGTAAAAGAGTAGCGCAAGAGTTGGCGGTGGGTGGTCTTACACTGCTAAATTAGGGACGGCTAGCGTGAAATTCAAAACAAAACAAAACTCACCTATCAACAACATAAAACATAGCAACTTTGTTTCATTCATTTTTACGTCAGAAATTCCTAATAAAAATTACTAACGAATTTAATAATTTGAGCATCGATATAAAAAACTGTATTCAAACCCTCAAATAAAAACCCGAAATAATCTCTAATAAAATAACAAAAACAGGGTATCCTATGTGAATGAGGAAAGAAATACACAGGACAAATGTGACGTCACTTAGAAACAAGACACACAAAAACAACAAGGTCACATACGTAGATGTTATTTATCCGCATTAACATATCATCTGATGAAACGGGTCACAAAATAGTTTAGGAGACAGGAAAGGTTTGTTTGTTTTCAAGCAAAGCCACATTGGGTTATCTGCTGTGTTCACCTCGGGGGAATCGAATTGGGGATTTTATTGTTGTGAGTCCCTAAACGTACCGGAGACAAACAGACCCATAGCCTGTGAATTAACAGGCCAGTGAGCAGAATTTGAAATAAATGTTTTAAACTTTACTTTTATTACAATACCCATTCTATTTTATTTAAATGGTAAAAAAATCCTAAGTGTTTAAGGTCTAGCTTTCTTTACATAAGGATTTATCACAGAAGGCTAAAACTCGTTAAAAGTAAACGACGTTCTAAATGAATAACCAACCTTATTTCCCCAGCCTAGCTAGTTTTATATTTATATCTTAGTTTCAACGAACAGTAGATAGTTGAATAACACCTAGTTTGCTATACTATCACGTTTTATTTTCTGTTTTAAAATACGAAATAGAAAATCAATGTTATCTGTTTCTCATTCGAACAGCTGGGAACCTGACCTCGGTCTTCTAAGCTTACGTAACCTAATAACCTCTAATCTATAGGTCAGGAGAAACTGCGAGCACATGAAGAGAACTGGAAACTGATGGACGTCGATCCATAAAGTTTTCAGCTCTTCGTTTCAGATCATTGCTCCGTTTTATATCAAATCTACAGCTATAAATCTCTCACGTTTAGTGAGTTCAGATGTGATCAACTATATGACCTTCGTAGTGTAAGTGTTACTTGGTGGGTACAATTAAACATTGCTCTTAAGTACAAACAAACAAATCTTGTCTTAAAAACGTCTAGATTCAGTAACATCTAAACATTGCTATAACACCAAATAACACAATACTGGTGTTTTGTTATGGCTCAGTTTTGAGTTTGTAATGAACGTTTTTTAATCTAAACATTGCTATAACGCCAAATAGCACAAGACTAGGGTTTTGTTATGGCTCAGCTTTGAGTTTGTACTGAACGTTTTTCACGTTTGTTTACCAACCACTTTTGTTCCACTTAGTTGTCAAACCTAGGAAGTCTTTAATACTTAACTGTCCATAATAGGGATTCTCTAATGAAAGAAGGCTTAGTTGCCTACAATATCAATTTATTTATTGTTAAGTAATAAGCTACACAATGAGCTACATGTTCTGTGCCAACCATGGGTATCAAAACCCGGTTTGTAGCGTTATAAGCCTTCAGATTTACTGCCCTACAATAGGAACTGTCGAGAGAAAAAACAGGCTTAGTTGTCTACAATATGGATACTTGAATTAACAAAGAACCAGTTGTCAACAATATGAACACTCTAGTGAGCAGGGATTCAATTGTTTACAATGGATAGTCTCTACTAAACAAAAGGCTTAGTTGTCTCCAGTAGATACTCACTACTGAACAAATAGATTAAGTTGCTTATACGTTTATAAACTCATTGACTTGTAGGTTATATTGATGGGATTGTCCCACGGATTTTCTAACCGGATTGGAGGTTTTTTTTTAGAACAAATCAGTAAATGTACTTGCAGCGTGTAATGTGTAACTTGTTGTTTTTCTTTGTTTTATTCATTTAAGACAATAATTAATTTGTTTTTTAATTCAAACACCAAATGAACTCTTCCTGATTCTTTAAGTTGCTTACTTTAATAAATATTTATCTTCCTTACTCAGTCTTCTATAAACAATTCTGGAATGTTCGAGTAGAGATGACGTAGACCGGCGATTTTCTCTACATTATCTGGTACTTACAACAGAGGGCGTGATTTACGTCGGTGAAGTAGGAGGATATTTTCTGGTTATTTATTTGTTTATTTCAGAATTTTCTAGCAAAGCTAGACAAGGGTTATCTGCACATAGTCGTCCCTATCTTTGACACGATAGACTAGAGAAAGATAACTAGTTAACAGCACCCTTCTCCAGCTTGTGGGCGACTCTTATCTAACGGAAGAGGGGATTTTAACGGTCACTCTTATTTCCCACCCATAGCCCAAATGTGCGGAGAGTGTTTTTACCATGAAACCTTAGATTCACAGTCTATTCAAGGTCTATTAAAGTGTGTATATTTTATTTATTCCTGCTTGTCGCTGTTCGTGTATAAGAAATGTGTTTTCTTACCCTTCAAGGAAGTAAGCTTTTCTATATTTAAAGATTGTATACTTCACGCTGAGGTTTACAGCTAATGAAAAAGTTGGTAATCATTCTCTGTGCCTTTAGCCAAACTAAACCACATCAAAGTACGTGTCATTTTCTGTGCCTTTAGCCAAACTA
>NW_013672806.1:38529-42269 GCF_000517525.1 Limulus polyphemus
AGTAAGTAAAGATATATAGTAACAGACACGTAACAAAATGTCATTAAACAACAAAGATTGTTTAGCTATATAACTCCCAAGTAATAACGTAAAACTAATAAATAAAAACTCAGTGTTCGGCAGATTACATTGCAGTTTCATCACTGATAATGTTGAACATTTCGTCAATAATATAGAACATTTGGTCACTAACAAACATTTGGGAGTGACGAAATGTTTTACATTGTCACTTGGGATTGACAAAATGTTCTACATAAACAAAAACTTAAAAACTACGTCACCAAAATGTCTGAAAATTAACATTTATTGATAAAAACAACGTCTGAGCGTTAACTCTGTCTGTCTGTGCATTACAGATAATTTATGGAAATCTAAATGTGTTTGTAAACTAAGATTAAGACAAGAAAGTCATTGAAAAGATGAGATATCAACAATATAAGATGATACGATCTTCTTATCTGAATGTGAAGACAAGTTTAGAAAACCTTTTTAGAAAGTTAACAAGAAGTAGCGAGAACTGGTCTCTTGTTGAACGTCAAGAAGTCATGTCATCCGGAACGGTCAACGAATTCAAAGAAGTTATTGACTAAGTGGGGGTAGTGGAAAGATTTATTTTCCTGTGATCCAGAATGGGAGTTGTGCTGAAGAAGTCAGAATAAGACTAATAGTAGGCTGAATGAGGAGCCTTCATCGGGCAACAATGTACTGAGCGATACAAGTTCGTTTATCAGTGGAACATTGCTTGAAAATAGGTATCTAGGCAACAGTCATAACAATAACTGACATCTGGTATTAAAATTATTAACCTCGTAGAAAGTATATAGAAGATAAACCGATTACTTCAATATAATAAACATCAGAAAAATACAATTATAGGTATTATATAGGGAAGTCAAAATAAATATATTTTTCATACTTCAAGTAATACATTGTAAAAATTAAAGGTTTAATTTTACACCGAAACCACGACAAATAATATGTTTTATGTCTTTGATAAGTGGTGTCCAGGCAGCATTGAATTGTTGTTGTTTGGATTAATAGCCACTGATGGTCCATTGTCGTCTGCATGCACGGTAATAGTTTCTGTGATTAGGCCCGGTATGGCCAGGTGGTTAGGGCACTCGACTCGCAATCTTAGGGTCGCAGGTTCGAATCCCCGTCACACCAAACATTCTCGACCTTTCAGCCGTGGGGGCGTTATAATGTGACGGTCAATCCACTATTCATTGGTAAAAGAGTAGCCCAAGAGTTGGCAGTGGGTGGTGATGACTAGCTGCTTTCCCCCTACTCTTACACTGCTAAATTAGGGACGGCTAGCGCAGATAACCCTCGTGTAGCTTTGCGCGAAATTCAAAAACAAGCAAACAAGCTTCTGTGATTTTTCTCCGTTTGATGCGTTTTCTTCTCTGTCTGTTATTTTTGCATTTTTAGGTCGATAATACGATCGTTTTTCTGAACGTGCAAAGCTAAGGCTGATGCGTTTTAGCACAGCTCTTAATATATCATTGAACTTTACCTGTAACGGGGGTTGTGTTTCCCCAATGTATTGTTTATTACACTCACACCTAGTGTTATAAACCACGTTGTTTGTGAGGAGACTGGGAAGTGGGGATTTTACCTTCGTGAGACTGCCAGTGGTGTAGTAGGACTTAAGAAAACTACGGTGATGTTAAGTTTGTTCATTATGTACGAAGTTTTTCTCCTAGGCCTAGTATGTAAGGAAGAAAGCTTTTTTTTCCCCTTTCGTCACGATTTTCAGGTTGCAGTTCATTGATCGTTGAGACAGATAGACCATATAACACACGTTGAATCTTTTATTTTTGGATGACTGAAAATCTTCTCAAGATGTTTAAGTTTGGTGGGTAAAACGAGCAGCATATATTTGTAGCTCTGGATTTTAGTGTTTTGATGATCCTGGTCTTGACAGCTATTGCATGGCATGAGCGAAAAATTCAGATGTTTATTTGTTTGAGTCTTTTTCTGATAAACTGTAGTGGTCAACTTCTAAAAACTCGTGTCCTCGTGAACCAGAACATCGAAGAATTGAAGAGTGTTATGGACTTCAAGTTCTATGGAAAATTGTATTCTGTCACACTGTCTGTTCAGATGACGATGAAAGGTTCTGTGTATAATTCTACACATTAATTTACCTACGTTATGTCTTATCGTCACGTCTAACTTATAAACACACGTGACTTATTGACACGTTGGCTTATCAACACACATATATTAGCAACACGTTTAACTTATAACTAGAAGTCCAGAGGTAAAGCTTCTGAGTGAATTGTTTATTTTTTCTTTACCTTTATTACAACGTTTCGACCACACTTTGTAATAAAGTTAAACAAAAAATATAAATAAACAATCCACTGAAAAGCGGGACCCCTGGACTATTATAGTGGATTTCCTCTCATCACAACAAACGTCTAACTTATAAACACACGTGACTTACTGACACGTAAACATACTGAGACACGTGGCTTATATAAACATTTGACTTACAAACACACGAGACTTACTGACACGTAAACATATTGAGACACGTGGCTTATATAAACATTTGACTTACAAACACACGAGACTTACTGACACGTAGCTTATATAAACATTTGACTTACAAACACACGAGACTTACTGACACGTAGCTTATATAAACATTTGACTTACAAACACACGAGACTTACTGACACGTAGCTTATATAAACATTTGACTTACAAACACACGAGACTTACTGACACGTAGCTTATATAAACATTTGACTTACAAACACACGAGACTTACTACTACTTCCAAACAAATCTTCATTTAATTCTGCAGTATTGTGTTTATCGTGTAGTTTAATCTGGAATATTAGCAACTCATATAAAATAAAATCCTTACAATATCAGCATTTGATCTTATAGCTCATTCTTGTATAGAAAAGTCTGGTATATATCCTTTAACGTGGATGAAAGATGCTACTGATTGGCTGCCTTCACTCTGGTCAGTAACTTAAAATTTGGGATGGCGACAGATAGCCTTAGGATTTTTCCTATAAATACAACACACAAATACGTTTCATCTGAAAAGTTATTTTTTCTCGTCTCTATTCTTTACCTTAAACCTTTGTCCACGTGGTGTAGAGAAAGATTCGCCGATTGGCCTTCGATTGTGACAGCTGCTTATGACGTACTTTCAACTATACCCGACACACTTTCATTTAATATTTTCAAATATAGATAAGAATGGAGCCGATATTTGCAAGCACTCGGGAAGTTTTGTGAACTGGATGGTGTAGTGCTTGAAACATAAAAACTGACCTCTAGAAATCCAGACGTCCACGTAAAAAACAAAAATTTAAAGTTGACCACAATCATGGCTGACTCAAATGTTTGCTTAGCTAATTATCTTCAAAATGTTGATTTCAAAATTAAATTAAATTATGTTTGCTCTCAGTACTAAATTAACGTTCATTTACGAAATATGACTTTAACCTAATCTAGACGAAATATGACTCTAAGATAATCTAGACAAAATATGGCACTAAGATAATCTAGACGAAATAGGACTCTAAGATAATCTAGACGAAATATGACTCTAAGATAATCTAGACAAAATATGACTCTAAGATAATCTAGACAAAATATGACTCTAAGATAATCCAGACGAAATATGACTAAGATAATCTAGACGAAATATGACTCTAAGATAATCTAGACGAAATATGACTCTAAGATAATCTAGACAAAATATGACTCTA
>NW_013672807.1:0-1914 GCF_000517525.1 Limulus polyphemus
GGCGAATGCTTTAGTATTTACTAGATATAGTGTAGTCTGGTATATAAAAGAGGGTGACAACGTGACGGGAGAATAGTGTGTTTGTAGATAGTGAGTAATTGAACTGCAGTCACAGGGTATTGTTGAAGTTAACGTTCGTTCGTTATACTATTTGTTTTAGCGCGAATATTGAAATTAAGTGTATCGTAAAGTTATATTCGGAAAGAATAAACCAGTTTTATTAAGTAAAGACTTGTGTCATTAAAGTTTCGTCGGAACGAAGTTACGGAAAAATCAATTAACAAACGGAGACGTAACATATACATCATTATCTTGCCCTACAACATGAAAATGCCAATGAACTATGACATAAAAAAACTTGCTGTTGAATGGATGAATATCAAGAAACAAGATATGAATGATAATTTAAACTATTAAATACAAACCTAATTATTGACCTTTTGATCAATACAGATACATTCCATATTTAACAACTGTCTTGGCACTTAAATGTATGTTGGTACAGGTAATAAAACACGTGAATTCTGGAGGTTGTGCCCCCTCATCGGATATTAACATAGAAAAATTATCTCTATGGTATTTTCAATTAAAAACTAATTTCTCGACAAGTATCAAAGAGACGGACCTATTAATAACCAAATATTCGCTCGGGAAATAAGAGAGTAATTCTGAATCTGGTAGCTTGACGAGTCTTCCTAATGTGTGTGTGTGAAATAGTAAGATTGAACAAAGTTGGTAACAATGAAAAACCTTTAATATTGGATTGAGAAAAAAAAGAAAACGGAGTTTTCATACTTGCGCGGACAAGGTTACAGTCACTTGTATTAGAGTGTGCTTAGCTCTACAGCTTATTTACTCCTAAGAGAGATTTATATCTAATCCAACAAATGATCTTAAAATACATATTTACTCGTCGATCTCTATATAGAACTGAACTAAGAAAGCGTGTCTGAATTCCACAGGTAAACTCGGTTTCTTACCCAGTCGATAGTGTCCCTTCGCGATCTTTGTTCTCTCACATTATTAGATGGCTATTACATTTAGACAATGTTAAGTCGGGCAGTAAAATATTTCAAAATGGTAATCCTTTCAAACCGAATGCTATATGCTAGTGTAATATCCTCTCGGGCAGAGTGGACATTATCTACTATCTATATATAAAGCACAAACATATGTGTGTCTGTCTGTTTGTCTGTTATCTAACTACTCCTACATCGTCGGGCCAGTCTGAAACAAACTTTGTGGGGTGATAGTTTGGAACCAGGGGCGTATTTGTGAAAGGTTCACATTCCCCTTCACTCTATTACTGCTTTTATTAAGCATTTATTACATTTGACGTAAGTTAACATTAACTACATTCCTAATATCGAAAAAGGGCTCAGCATGACCAGGTGGCTAGGGAGCTGGACTCGCAATCTGCGGGTCGCGGGTTCGAATCCCCGTCCCACCAAACATGCTTACCTTTCAGCCGTTGGGGCGTTATAATGTGACGGCCAATCACCACTATTCGTTGGTAAAAGAGTAGCCCAAGAGTTGGCAGTGGGTGGTGAAGACTAGCTGCCTACCCTCTAGTCTTACACTGTTAAATTAGGGACGGCTAGCGCAGATAGCCTTCATGTAGCTTTGCGCGTAATTAAAAACAAACAAACAATACCGAAAAATAACACTTTACAAATTTTCTATAACACAACATACAAACAATGTGGAGAGAGAGCACACTGTGTGTATTATATATCTCTGAAAGAGTACACTAACACTTTCTATGGAGGAATGCAATGGTAAATATGGCCGCCACTATTGTAATAATACATAAACTCAGCTGAAGTTTCTACTGCAACAGCCATCATGAGGCTAATATGAAGAACCGTTTTTTGAGTTATACCAACTTTCTACTTTAACCCGTGACCTTTCAAC
>NW_013672807.1:2633-17203 GCF_000517525.1 Limulus polyphemus
AAATAAATTGGCATGTGAACTTAAAAGACTGAATAGGAAGCTCTGCAATGTATCATGTTTGATAAATGATTTGGGCCAGGCTAAATACATATGGCACTTGAAAAAAGTGTTCCAACATGATTTAATCTCTTAAATACAAAGCAGAATAAATTGGAATATGAGCTTGAAAGCGTTCCATCGCGACTTTATACCACTGTGGTTGCCATCTGACTTGCTGTATTGTATATTTCAAGTCTTTTTTTTTTTGTTAAACACAAAGATACGGGAGGGGAGGGCTAAAATCATTGTAATATAATGTAATATAATTACTACGTCTTTATATGTGTATATCTTAGTTTTCTATCCACCTGACTCATCTTATAAGAAATACCCAGATGTTTCCTTAGATAATATCTGGTACCAGCTCGTAATTGTTTTTAATTCTGCACGCAAATCTCAACTACTGATAAAACCTATCTACTTGAACAACAATACACTACTTAATTCAAGAGCTCAGTATCACTAGTTTGTTCAACGTAACAAGTCTACCCAAGGTAACACTGTTATGTGTATCACTTGTGTGTCTTATTTTTCAAACGTTGACACTCTAAAACAACTGTATAATACTCTATTGTGCTATATTCTAGTTTTCAAGTGTCCATATGACACGATAAAAATTAATTTGAATAACAATTTTTTTAGATGTTTCAATATTAGAAATATGGATTATATTGCTTTGTTTTTGTATTTATAGATATATACAAACATTGCTAGTATTAACTTTATAAGTCCATAAATATACTTTCTGTAGCATGTGTTTAAATTTCTAATTTACAATTACAAATTGTCATAAAATTTATTTCTTCTCAGACACTGTGGCTATGAGCCAAGATAACAAAATATTATGTTATTTCCGATTTTTGTGTTATATGTTAGTTGGTAAAGGTTAAAAGTTTAATTACCATTCAAGGCTCATTTTTATACAGTATGGATCGAGGTTTTCTCCTGTTGGCCGTTTTCCTAACTGCTATAACATGGTAAGAAAGTTTATGTTTATTAATCTTCCCATGTAGAGGATGATTTAAATAATACGTTCATAAATAATTATGTTTGGTAATTTTCAGTTAGAAATAGGAAAAAAAATCTTTGCTTTTTTATGAAAACAAGATATCGGCTGTTTATATATATTATATTTCCTACTAATCTAATAAGTGTAAAAAACGTTTTTCGGAAAAAGTTACATAGATATGCTCTATGGATACATTTATTATATACATGTATAATAAATTATACTGCAAATAAATTTGAATTCCTGGTAAAAGAAAAATTGGATTTTAACCCTATGAAAGAGATAAATTTTGAACTCCAGTTGATTTATCAAAAAATTGGTTTATATTCTATTCCAGAAAAACCGAGGAAAGATAATTTAACATTATAGGAAAGGAAATCACATACATACACACACACACACACACACATGTATATATATATATATATATACAGTTCTTAGGTAAATTATCCAGCAATGCTAACTACAATGAAGAAAATAAAGCATGCACAATTATAATGCGCATAGATCTGCTGAAATAATTACAACCGAAGTTGTTTTTTCTCTCAATAGTTTATTCTTCTTCTACTTCTCTTTTCACCCATGGGAGGTACAGTTTTTATTCCTGGCTCATTCCTGTCATCTAAGTAATATGAAATACTTAATGTTATACATGGAGTTTTTCTTAAAGCTGCCAATGTATTTAAACATATTCATAAGCAGTTCGTTGACGATTTCTGCAGTAGTACCTCAACGAGGAAATTATGAGATGACTTTAGTTTTATCAACATATGTGGCATTTGGCTATAAAAAGTGATTTAGAAATAGAAAGAACAGACAAGTTCACGACAATTTGAATAAAACTATAACAGTATCATTTCTCTATGTCATATAATATGTTTCAGTTGTGGTTATAAATGATAAATTATAAAGATTTTGAGTATCGCATTAAAATACCAATAATTTGAAAGATAATGAAGGGGATTTGTAGATTAATTTGTTATGTGGGAGTCAAGTTACTCCATCATCGGTGTCTTTATTTTATAATTTTTAGTTTTTCACAGTTAGAAAAGTTTGTTTGTTTTTTTTCATTAAAAGAAAACATCATCACAGTATATGAAATTTGTGTTTTTATATAGAACATCTGCATAAAGTTTGCTGCAGTTAATAATTATGTTGTTGTAATTAGCTTGGACATGTACCAAGGATTTGTACAGAAGTTAATGTAAGATTATAACTGTCATGCAGAAGAAAACAAGTGAAACAAGATCGACAAGGATAATTTGCCACACTCGGTAAGACATATACTGGATTATCAGAGAGTTGTACCGAAGGGAGTGAAACAGAAAAGTTCCGTTTAATTTAAGAGAAACGTGGAAAGCTGAAATAGTGTAAGGAAATGAAATCAAAAATTAAATTTAAAAATAGATAAAACAACTACTCTTCTCTTTTATTGTAACAAGCGGGTTAGATTAGTTCCTCCTTCTTTAAACATTGCCAACTCTATTGACAGCTCCATCTCGAACCTGATTCCAAGTTACACCAGGACACTCGGGCTTTTCTTCACCGCGACAGATAACGACTCAAAAAAAAATTGGCTCCCCACCACGTCCTTCTCAAATCTTTAAGACTTTAATTTTCAAAGCCACGCTTTCGTTTCCTTCCAAATAAACAATATTAAAACCGCGATTCACCTTGATACAATCCTAGACAACGATAGACTCGAACTAACAACTAATGCAGCTTCACCCAGGCCTCCTTCTATACTGACAGTAATTTGGGAATTAAAAACCCGGGTACTCGGAAATTAATCAATTCCCCTTCGCACCATCCATGCCAAACTGATATTACAAGGCGAGAAAAATATCATATATATGTACATATACACACATGTATAGATATTATATAAATAAATATGACTACTTCAAATAATAAAGATGAAGATGGTTGACAAAACACAAAACATTTTGTTTACAAGGTTTGAAAGTTTAGGAATACACTTATTCCATCTTCAGCGAAATCTGAAAACAGTGTTACACAGATATTTATTGACTATCACTGGTTAGTTAGTTATTGAGTAAAGTGATAAACGGAAGGATAAGAAAATATTACAGATTATATTGCGAAACAGTTGAGTTTTAAGTGTATAAATTTTGAATAATTTTACGTCTAAAGAGGTCTAAAGAGTAGGGCGGTCTTTAGCTATTAGTAAATTTTCTTTGATGCAGAGTTAAAGGTTTGAAGATCCTATAGCAATGATAAAAAATCGTTTCTGTATGTGAACGAATTGATGAGTGGCTGGGCTAAGTAACGAACGGTCGGTTCTGTTTGATACTCATAAATGTTCACAGACTCTAGTTTTCAAGTGGTTTTGTTTTGCCAATATACGTGACCCTACAGTCACTACACCGTTTACACGTATATTGATACATGAGTCATGAACTTAGATGTTTAGGTAGTTGGTCTTCATATTGAAATAAGTGGTTGATGCAGAGCCTAGGTTTATATATTAGTTTGAGCTGAATTTGAGGGTATAAGTTTTTTATTAATGGGAAGAGTTGTTTTTTTAACTTGTTACGATTGTGACCCCATAAAATAAAGGGAGATAATGAGGAGAATTTGGGGACGGTATGCACAGTAGCAGGTGATTGGAATTTGTTGTTTAGGAAATTGCTTGTAATATTCGTTAGAAAATCAGTCGAATAGCAATTATTTAATAGGCGTTTGTGCAAACTTAGAATTTCTCCGTGTAAAATAAAGTAATTGGAGCAAAGATTTAAAAGTCTGTTTAACAGTGTCATGACTAGATTATGTTTTTTTTTTTAATCGCGATAAACCTATTAAAATCATTATAAAAGCTTTTAAAAGTACTTTTACGATAAACAGAAGTAGAAAAATGTTTACCCTCTTTTATAATCCTGACGTCTAGGAACGATAAAGATTTATTTTCTTCAAGTTCGGATGAGAACTTGATAATGAAGTATTGGGGATTAAGGTAAGAAAAGAATTTAGAAACGTTACTCGATTGTCGAAACAGCAAGAACATGTCATTAACATAGCTTTTGAAAAGGACAGGTTTGAATTCACGTGGGCAGTTTTCTAACCATATGCGTTCATGATAGCATAGAAAACTATTAGTTATCACTGGACTCAGTGGGAATCATATAGCGATTCCATCTATCTGATCATAAATGACGTCATTAAAGAGGAAATGGTTTAACTTGTGGTGAGGGGTTTCAGAGGATTCAACGATCGACTTTCAGAGAAAGAGGGCGCTCAACTGCGACCAAGGAGATTTGACTTTTCTACTGTGAGGTGAGATCATTCAGTAAAAAGTCTAAAGGTAAAATTATTTTTTTATTTAATCTCATTTTATGTTTAAGTTCGACTTTCACTCTCTTTGACAGTTATGTAAGAGTTTTGATTGTTTAACAGCTTTTTTATGGGCTAATATTTTACTTTATGCTTCGAACTTTTAAAAACTAAATGCTAAAGCTCACGCCATGCACATAAGAGCAGCAGATCTGCTACTTTTGCCTGGCATAAGACTCAAAATGCTGCAACAGTCGACCAGTTATCCGGCTTCCAGTCCGACCAGCTTTTCATCAACACCGACTAAGATTCCAACTCCCGTTATTCTTCGTCGTACAACTGTCAAGACATCCTTAGAAAGCAAGCTATGCCACTAAACACAACCAGCAAGCCAACAGACATCAATCTCGAGCCTCCTCCAGCAGTAATTGTAGAAGGTGTTCCAGCACGATTTCGCCAGCCTGACGTCATCGAGCAGCTTACAACTTTGTTCTCCTCTATCAAGTTTTAACTGGTGAAGCATCTACGTAGGGGAGGAATTACCATCGATTGCAGCTACCCCAAGGAGTATTTTAAGCTACTCAAACCATGGGCAGGACAAGCATTTGGTGGTGCAAAGATCAGGGTCCACATTCCTGGAGAACCAGAACACTCCAGCATCATAGTCATCAAAGTATTAGGTCGTCAAGAAATTAATGTCGCTTTTTTAGATGAAGAAACCCTGACATCTTATATATCAAAACAAAATATAGATTAAATGAAATAGTCTCAATTCTTATTCATCTTACAATAAAGTTGTTAATGCCCTGATTAAAGAAATCACTTGGTTTGGTAGCAAAAAAAAAACATGTCGATGTCCTCTTTAACACCTTTCATATTTGCATACGTTTTCCCATTAAGATGGTGTTGCAGCGAACAAAAAAGATGGTAATCTGATGGTGTCAAATCTGGAGAATATGTCGGGTGGGGAGAACTTCCCAATCCAACCCCATAATCTTTTGTTGCGTCAAACGTGCCACATGTGGACGTGCATTGTCATGGAGACGAACACCTTTCCAATTGACGAGTGAAGGGCATTGCTGGTGAAGAGCTTGATTTAAACGTTCCATTTGCTGACTATAGATCTCTACATTGGCAGTTCGTTGTGGATTGAGGAGTTCGAAATAAATTACTCCTTTGATGTCCCAACAAATGCAAAGCGTCACTTTCTGCGGATAGAGTACAGGTTTTTGGGTCGTAAGTGGTTTTTATCTAGGACTGAGCCATTGTTTCTGGCGTTTAATATTCGCATAGAGAATCCGTTTTTCATCATCTGTGACAATTCTATCCAAAAATGGTTCACACGCATTACACGCCAGAAGAGACGAAGCAATATTCACGCGTTGGAAACGATGATTATCGGAGAATTCGTGAGGCACCCAAACACCTTCTTTATGGAGCTTTCCCATATTTCTTAGATGTTTACGTATTGTTTCGTGAGAGACATGTAATTTCTGGGTCATTTCACGAGTGTGTTGACTTGGGTTAGACTCGACAAGCGTCTTCAGAGCATTAATATCAATTCCAACATGTCAGCCCCTGTCATCGGAGTTTTTAAGGCTAAAGTCACTTGAACGAAATTTGCTGAACCATCGTTGACACTTACGAACGTTCAAAACATTTCCATAAACTTCTTTGATATTCTTTGTGGCTACAGAGGCGTTGTTTCCCTTCTTGTACTCAAACAGCATTACATGCCGAATGTGTGTCTCGTCGTGTAGCATCACTATAAGGTATTAGAGAATACTAAACTTTACACATTATATAGGCTACACTAACGTAACGTTTAGGCAGTTCGTTTAACTATTATACGTGATGTACGTTTCTAATGCACGTGATGTACGTTAATGAAAGTGTTGCAAAATGCGACATTAATTTCTTGACAACCTAATAGTACATAAAGGCATTACCTCCGACGTGATCAAAGAAGAGCAGCCAAGGTATCAAAGCAACCATCGCTGACAGGATCATCCCATCCAAGACTGGGCCAACTACCCCACTTATCAGTATTTCCTTGAAATACTCCACCAAAGTTGACGACCTCGTGAAAGAAGGTGTCATTCTCTGGTTCCAGAAACATCAAGTTAAGGAAACCAGGAACATTCCAGTCTCAATCATATAATGCTACAATTGCCAGATGTTTGGTCATACATGACTCCTCTGTGCAGCCTCACTGCACTTGGCTTGATACAGAGAGCTTCATCCTGTATCCAGTTGCTAAAACAAGAAAAAGATACCTACTGTGCCATCTACAGAGGATCCCATACAGTGTCTTACTAAGGATGCCCAAAATTCGCCTAAGTCCTCAACCTGCAGAAATTAAAAGCCATTCAGAACACCCAGCCTTCAAGCCAAAATCTATCACCAACCAGAAGAGCCCTGCAGTTTCCATTTTAGAGAGCCAACCTACATGTGTCACAAACACAACAGTCTACCAAATACACACCCCACATCGACCAGCCCATCCGACTGTATTGGGTATTGGATTTAATGATCCCAGCCCAGACATACAATTTACAGATTACCGCCTACCTGAAGGGCCATGTGTCCAGTGTGGGCTGTTTGAATTGAGAAGAGAAGAAATCAGGAACTTTAGCATTCACGGCTTTCCCGGATTTCTTGTTTTTGTAGGAAAAACATGCACTAAAATTTAACTTACTAGGTAACATTAGGTTCTAAACAGTTTATGCTAGAAAAGTGATCTCACAAGTGTTTAGTATTTGCTTAGTTCTAAAATAAGCTGGGATGAAGTTATAGAATGCCTCGCTCCTCGACTAAGCTGACCCAAGAGGTCGATCAACAAATCTCTCAGCCTGAGAGATGGCTGATATGAGAACATAGTAGATATGACTATTCCTAAAACAAACTTCATATAAATGTCAGGACACTTTTTATTGCTTTTTCTCTTCCACAGAAGGGAAAGGCAACTTTCAGTACTTAATTAATTATTACTAAGGTTAACCCCTTCGGTTTTTCTATTCAGAGAAAGATACCAGGGTAAAAGTGTTTGACATTTAGCCTCGCGGATCTCGAAGGACGTTACACCTCTCGCCATGAACATGCTGGGACGCACCACTTGGCTTCTTAAAACCTAAAGATCTTAATTTGACTTTATGGGTCTCAATGCTCATGCCATATCTCAAGATGAATTTACAGAGATGCACCACTTGGCCAGTAGAGATAAAATGCAAAAAGTTTACCTAGCTTGCTTCTTCACACACACACACTCACGTGAGCATATTATGGAATAATGTTTTTTTCTCAAATAGCATTCAACAATACACCTTAACTCACGAGTGAGGCAAAGATAGATCCGCAGATCTCTGAACACCCCTGGTAACATTTACTTAAATATCTACCACAAAATATTATTTGATAGAAAGGGTTTGTGGAAAGCACAAGAAGTTACAAGAATTATTTACTGGTGAAAACATGGAATTGCTCCGTGTCAGAAGGTTCACAATTAAACTTCAAGTTTCATGAAGGGGAATATTAGTATGGAAAGATTCAATATCATAGCTGGCCATAACATATTGATCATGAGAGGAAATTTTAGACATTTCAAAATGCAAAACTAGGTAAAGGAATCAGTAATAGTGAATTCCTTCAAAGTCAATGGTTTAAGAATAGGAATGATACATTTGGAGAGGTTGTAATGCAGAAACCTACAGCTGAGAATATAAAATGGAGAGGGTATCCAGTTCTGTGCACTTTGGACAGGCCGTAAAGAATGTTGGGTTTTGTGCCATATAGAACAATTTGTTGAGAATTTTTTTCACAGATAATATTTGGAATATCGAGGGCTTGAGAATATGTAATATCTTATTGTCTCTCTTAATTAAAAGTTAAAAATAGCAAGTCTGTGTCTTGCTTTTTTTTTTGCAATTTACAAGAGTCATTGAGCTGGTGGTTTATTTTATTAATATAATCAGCTTTTTTCATAATGACAATACAATTTTCTTTGTCTGGTTTAATAACAATAATATCTTTGTTTTTTCGAAAGTGTTTTAAGAGCTTGTAGTTCAGCATTGTTTAATGGAAAAGTTTGACTTGTTTCGAATATATATTATTTTAAAACAAGTGCAGTGTGTGCTGTCCATTTATTGTCGAATGTATCCCCAACAAGTCACAAACATCTACTGTAGAAAAATCCTTAGCCCATGCCAATATACATAAAACTCAGAGATTTTGGTGAGCCAACCAGGATTGTACAGAGGTAAACGGCAGTGAAAGAAGATGGGAACGAAAGAGGGAATAAGTAGGCCTACATTGGCACAATTGTAGTGGTAGCGAAAATAGTGTAGAGATTACACTCATGCTATAAAACCATGTCAACAGGTTTTGATAAGTGGATTGAAAGAAGTTAGTGCCTTGGGTTAAAAGACTGTGAACTACGAGAATTTGTTAAACAACAACGAGAACTAGAGGGAGAGAGAAGAGAAGAGACATAGAAAAGAAGAAGAAAGACTTAAAGAAGAAATGTAAAGAGAAAAAAAAAGAGAGAAAATTATGAGAGAAAGGAGAGAATGGAAATAGAGAGAGAGAGAAAGAATAAGAGCACCAATTAAGATCGCCATGCTCACCCAACAGAAAGAAGAAGGACCCAAAAGTGACAGTGAGGTCAGGGCCAGCTGATCCAAGCTGCCCAAATTTAATGAACAGAAAGATGACATGGACGCTTTCCTGGAGTGATATGATAGATTCACCAGGCAGAACTGCGCCAAAGGTGACTGGACAGTTTGTCTCAGCCCAATTCTCACAGGAAAAGGCCTACAAGTATATGCAGGCATGATGTCAGAAGATGCCATGGACTATGACAAATTTAGTGAGGCCTTGCTTAAATTATATGAACTTGCAGAAGAATGTTTTCGTCAGAAGTTCAGAGAAGTCAAGCCTGACACTGGAGAAATTATATTTCACTTTGTGGCATGTCTATAGTGATACTTCACAAGATGGACTGACATGGAGAAGTCTGACAATAGTTTTGAGGGACTGACAGATCTATTAATACGTGAACAGTTCATTGTCATGTGCTCAACTGACAAGTCACTGTTCATAAAGAAGAGAGCACCAAAAGATGTGGACGAGATGATCAAGCTGGCAAAACAGTATATGGAAGCCTAAGTCCAAGAATATCCAAGTCAAAACCAGTGGTGGCTGACCAGTAACAGTAGTCCACCAAAGGTGACAGTAGATTAACAGACAAATGGGAGAAGATATAAGATATAATTATTATAAATTAGGGCACATTGTAAAGGAGTGCAACTCCTTTACTAACAAACAACAGGTTAGATCTCAACATAAAGCCAGAGCTACTTACAAAATAGTGCTGGTGAGAAACAAGAAAAGAATGACTGTTGCCACGGATGCTGCTGCCAGAAGAAACGGAATCAAGGAAACACGTCAGATTCACCACAGGAAGGAAGTACCATTTCCATGATTGATCAATACATGACTAATGGTCGGCTCAAGTAAGCAAATGGATCAACAGTGCCTGTAGTGATTGGAGCATGTTATAGTTATCGAGAGGTGCTAACTAATTACAATATGCCAATAGGTGAAGGCTATGTCGGGGACAAGAAAGTGAAGGTTCTATGAGACACTGGGTGCAGTAGTGCAGCAGTAAGAATCAGTCTAATATTCGATAACCAGATAGCTAGCAAGGTATGCCCGTGTGTAAAAATTAATGGGATAGTGAGAAAGTTTCCCATAGCAAAAATAAAGGTGGATACTCCATATTATGTATGAGACCTTGAAGTCATGTGTATCAAGGAAACAATATAAAATTGGTAATTGGAAACATACCAGATAGTAGAAAATTGGAGGAACTAGACAGAAAGAAGACTGATATGGCATCTGCAGTCACCATATGACCTCAAGGGAAAAATAGCAAGCAAGATATCAAGCCTCTTAAAGTATCAAAAAGTGACACCTCAATTGTAGGTTCACGGGAGCAAAAGGAAGTGCAGAAGAAAGACCCTTCTCTGTAGAAACTTCAGGGCATTGCCCAAGAGAAAGCCAATCTGTTGAAGAGGCACTTCGAGAGAGAAGAAGACCTTATGAGTGCAACTATTGCATCACAATTGAACATGGCAGGTGTGGTCTTCATATATGCAGATCCAGAAGACAGTGAATTTGACATAAATGAAGAACTGACTGGCAAGAAGAAAAAAGCGGTACACCAGTACAAGATATACTGTATTAGTATACAGATAGATTAGGAAAGACAGACCTCAGGCAACACAAGGTCAAGATGAAGACAAGGGATCCTGTCACGGTGAAGCCCTACCTGAGACCCTATCAAAGGAGAGACCAACAAAGGAGTTGCAAATGTTGGTGTAGACTATATGAGGAGAATTATACACTAAGAATAGTCTTTGTATATTGTGTAAAAAAATATTGTAAATATTTTTTTTGAAAAGGGGCTTATTGTTGGATATACAAGACTTTTTAGTTTAATAGTTATTATTTAGTTTATTTGTGACTTAATATTTAATATATGTTTAGGTTTTGAGACAGGCGTGTTGAAGATGGATTGTTTTAAATGTATTAGTTGTAACCGATTTTGTTACGTAAATCGTAAATCTGTACGAGTCCGACTCATACATTGTTTTTGCAATTACATTGTTCTCTGGGCTTTACTAATATTGTTTGCATCAAATTACTCGAATCTTCGGTAATTTTCTCGTTACATGAAGTGAGTATTGTTACCTTACAGCGCCGTTCGAGTAATTTAAAGAAAGTTCGAAGCTACAGTGAACAACATTTTAGACAATCAAGCGAGAGTGGGTCAAGTTCAGTCAGAAAAAGCTAGAAAACATGAAGTTAGCCAGCGTGTGAGTTAGTGGACATAACGGACAATATTTTAAAATAAGTCTCACAATTTAATAGAAATAAGGAGAATAATTTGTTTTGTCAAAAGGTGTTCTATATTGAACCCATCTGTGTGGATTTTGACGAAAAAGACACAATTATTTAAAGTTCAGGATACCAATGGAGTAAGGTAAGTCAATTGTTCACTGATACTATTGTGATAAGAGTAAAGAAAAATAGTTCGTCTTGTCAATTAGATTGTAAAGTAATTGAATCAGCTTAAGTGGACTTTTGACAAGAAGACAATTACTTAGCGTTTGAATTACAGCTGTAATATCCATAGTGTAAAGAATTTTTGTACATAGTTTGACTTGTTTTGAGTATATATATTATTTTAAAACAAGTGGAGTGTGTGCTGTCAGTTTATTGTCGAATTTATCGCCAAAGTCACAGACACCTACTATAGAAGAATCCTTAGCTCAATCCCATATACATAAAACTCTGATATTTTCTTACCTTAATCCCCAACACTCCAACACTAAGTTCACATCCGAACTTGAAGAAAATGAATTTTTATCGTTCCTAGACGTCTGGATTACCAAAGGTAAACACTTTTCTTCTTCTGTTTATCTTAATAATATTTTTACACGCCTTTATACCAATTTTAATAGTTTTATCCTGATTTTTCTTTTTAAACGTAAGCTACTGCTAGTCATGTCACTGTTAAACAGACTTTTTTAATTTTTGGTCCAATTACACTATTTTACATGGAGAAATTACACTTCTGCACAAACACTTACTAATTGCTATCCGACTGGTTTTCTAATTAATATTACATGCAATTTCCTTATAACAAATTCTAACCACCTGCTACTGTGCATACCGTTCCTAACTTTCCACTCATTATCTCCCTTCCTTTTATGGGCTCACACTTCTTATAAATTAAAAACAACTCTTTAATAAAAAAACGTCTACTCCCAAGTTCAGCTCAGACTAATACATAGACCTAGCCTTCACATTAAGCACTTATTTCAATATAAAATTCAATTACCTAAACTTCTAAGTTCATGGCTCGTGTATTAATATACGTACAGACAGTGTAGTGACTGTATATTCGCAAAACAAAACGCCACTTGAAAACTAGAGTCTGTGGACATTTAGGAGTATCAAACAGAACCAAGACTCATCCATTCGTTCACATGGTGCAACCACAGGTTACAGTATTTATATAACGACTTTTCTATCATTGATACAGGATCTTCAGACCTTGAACTCTACATCAAAGAAAATTTCCTAATAGCTCTACTCTTAACGACTTACAAACCTCTTTAGACCTAAATTTGTTTTAAACTTCCACACTTGAAACTCAACTGCTTCGCAATATAATCTATATTTTTAACCTTCTGTTTACCACTTTACTCAATGACAAAGTAACCAGCGATTAATGATGCTATAGTTTTAGTTAATAAACATCTTTGTAACGCTATTTTCAGATTTCGCTGAAGTTAGAATAAGTATATTCCAAACCGTTCGAACCTTGAAAATAAAATGTTTTGTATTTTATCAGCCATCTTCATCTTTATTATTAGATTTCGTTTTCCCCATCATGACTACTTCAAAGTCAGCAATGCATAGGAAGAAAACTATGATGACTCATGTTGGTGGTAATGATGATAAAGTATGTTGTTCGACTGAAGGCGACAGTGATCATTAAATTCTATGCCAAAGAATTAGATGTGGTCTAATGAAAACTTTTAGGAGAGTGAAAGTTTTACAGTCATTAATGTGATTTTCTAATTCTTATGCACAGTTTAGAATAATTTTACTGAAATGTAATTTCCAGATGAACTTTTATTAAATTTCATATCTAGAAACGTAATTTTTCCCACGAAGGTGATCGGCGTGTCCTACAGCTATATTTTGTATTTCTTTAGTCTAGGAAATCTCTTGTTTAATCTTTTTTTTAGAAAACAATAACCTCAGTTTTATTGTTTTATCTTTTAGAACATTCCGCCATTTGTAACATCAAACTGTGATTTTTGTGCGGGAAGTCTGTACTCGAGTGGTGAGGTCGTGAGAGATACTCGATTCCGCTATGTCATAAGCATACTGAGATACGTGGGTTAATAGTAGGAAGGGGTGGGAAGATAGATCGTTAACATATGTTATGTAGAGCAAAGGGCTTATTACTGATCCTTTAAGAACTCCGATGTTAAATGAAAAGGTGTTAGTGAAGTGTTGTAGACGAGGAGTTTGACAGCACGGTTGGCGTGAGAACTTGAGACCCACCTTAGAAACATCAGGGGAATGTATTAAGAACCAATTTGGCCAGACAATAAAAATACTTATTAACATCTACGAAAACAGAAAGTGTAGCACAATTAAAATGAAAACCATGAAAAAACGCTTCAGTTAACCTAAGTGATATGTGATTCTTCTGTTTTTACGCGGCGCGTTTTGAATGTTTGAAATAAGGTTATTGTGTTTAGATACAATAGCAGCCTGGTGGATATACTTTTTCCCAGACGTTTACCTATACATTTAAGTAAATTGATGGACGAAAGTCGTTTGGATTTAATGATTTGGGTCCTTTCTTAGAAAGTACAATTACAAAAGTTACTTTCCGCTTGATTCGATAATAGACAGAAAAGAGAGATAAGTTAAATAAAATGTGTTTTTAATGAAGTGTTTGCTGACACATTCTTCACCAGAGTTGAGGTTTTTAATTGCTTGATATGTATTTTAATTTCACAAATAGAAATGGGCCTGTTAATATTATCGTGAGGGAGAGCAGAGATTTGATCAGAGATTGTTGCGGGGAAATTTTGGACCATAGTCTAAGTGGTTCTTGGTTATCTGATTATTAATTAAATTGTAATCATTATCGTCAAATGTGTTTAAGTTAAGAGTAGAGAAGGAGCTTTTGAAATATTCAGCAAAAATATTAGCTTTTTTGTTCTCGGTAGCAAAAGCAGAATTATTTTAAGAGATGTTACTTAACGTTGTCATCTCTAAAGGTGGATTTAAATTTGCTCCACAACGTTCAGGGTCTGGTTCTGTTTTATCAAGAGGAACACAAAATTTTCTCAATTTACTGTTTGCTGTTCTTTAATGAGTTTGTGGATATGATTTTTGGTTTTGTTAATCAGTTTTTTAATTGAAGGGTCACGCGTTTTTATAAATTGACGGCAGATATTAATGTTGTGTCTAATGGTTTTAGAAAACATTGTTTCTATTATTTTAGACATTACATGTGATATTTCGGTGGAGTAACTGTCTAAGTTTTAAGATTAGTAAACGGCAGATCATATATTAGGCGGCCCGCATGGCCAGGTGGATAAGGCGCTCGACTCGCAATCTGAGGGTCGCGAGTTCGAAT